>NW_008824542.1:4831061-4837721 GCF_000699105.1 Pygoscelis adeliae
TAAGTAACTACTGCAGTCAGTCACATATGCTTCGTTAACTTAAGTGTGGTGAGTATTTGAAATTTTAGGATGAAAAGAAGTCAGGAAAATTATTTAGGTATAGTGTATTTTGCCTTAGCAGTTTTCTGTGCATGGTTTAATGACTAAATCAAAGGAAATGGAAACAGAAATAGCAGTCTTCTGGGTCACTTCCTATTATTTGCTCTGTGATCTTGAGAAAGCCATTTCTTATCATAAGTGCACGTATTTTTAAGGTCAGGTGATGCAAAAGACGTAGTCTCAGAAATAAGAACATAAGTTTTAAAGCCAATCCCTAAATAAGAGAGGAAGTGAAGACAACAATTATGAATAATAATCAACAAACCCTAACAAAAAAAAAAAAGTAAACACATTATAAACAGAAGGTAAAATAAACAGAAGCTACTGAAGTGTAAAAATGTAAAAGGGGAGATAAAATCTCCAAGAAAACCATAGCTGGAATGCTAAATTCATTTTAAAATATAGAAGCAATTGTAAAAAGTTTAAGTCTAATTGTATATGATGTCTAGCCCAGATGACATCCAGTAAATTGATAGACAAGATGATACCAAATCCAGAACTAGATAATAGTGATAAATAGGATGTAAAGTGGTCATTATTTACTGTCGGTCCGTGTATAAATGAAGTAGAACAAAACATGCATATTGCATGTGTATTTTAACTGATCTATAAATAATAAGAAAGTGTAATGAAGAAACAATTCATTATTATTTAAAAGAAACATACAAAATCCAGGTATGCATTTGCAGTGAAAATCACTTGCTTATTATCACTTTTAATGCAAGTAAAGAAATAGATCCCTGCTGATTTCTCTGTCTTTTACATAAGCAGACACAGATCACAGATGTTTAGTGTTGCCTTTAGTAGTTAATTCTTGTTGTAGCAAAATGTGTTCCTTTAAGAAATGTTACTGATTTTTTTGTTTGTTTTTTAACTAATAATTTTCCGAAGTACTTTTCTCTTGATACCAGATCAGATAATATAAAAATATCTAACATCTCAGTGTCTTTTAAAACTTGGACTATTCTTCTATGTAGCCACTCACTGCAATGTCATAGAATCGCTGAATCACTCAGGCTGAAAGGGATTTCAGGAGGTCTCTAGTCCAACCTCTTGCTCAAAGCAGGCTCTGCTGTGAGAGCAGATCAGGGTGCTCAGTCAGATCTTGGAAACCTTCAACAACAGAGATACTACAGCTTCACCAGGCAACCTCTTTCAATGCTTCATGGTCCTCGTGGTGAAAAAGGTTTTCTTTATAAGTTAGACTGCTTCCATTTCAATTTATGACCACTGTCATTCATTCTCCTGCCCTGCACCTCAGTAAATAACCTGTCTCTGTCTTCTCAGTAACTTCATCAAAGGTACTAGCAGGATACTGTTAGGTACCCCAAAGATGTCTCTTCTCCAGGCTGACCAAGCCCAGCTCCCCCAGCTGTTACTCAAAGGGTAAGTTCTCTAGCCCCAACCAGCTTAGTGGCCCTCTGCTAAACTCACTACAGTTTATTAACTTCTTTCTTGTACTGGAAGCCAAAACTGGATACAATATTCCAGATGTGGTCTCTATCTGAGATTAACAACAGTTTGAGTAGATTTTTGTGGCCTGAGAACAATTATTTCCACAAAATTCTCAGCATTACATAGCTTGTAATTTCAACCTGCTAGCACAGAAGCACATTTAATGAACATCTGCTATTATTTTAATCTAATTCAAACCTAATTCAAATCCATGTGAAAATACAGCTTTTTATAATCATAGATCCAGAAATTCAACCAGTCAGGCTCCTCACAGTACTTTTCTCTAAGGACAAAACAACTTTTGTTTTAAGAAAGCACTGTAGAGAAAAAAAACAACATTGTTTAAGGAAGGGCATCGCTTGTCTCTAACCAGTAACAAATCATGTGTGTTCTGGAGAGAGAGGAGCTGAAAGTTACAGAATATTCAGTATTTTATGCTTTTTTTATAAACTGAATCTTACACCTGTAATCAGCGTCACTTACTTATAATGAGGAGCCCTGTGGAAAGGAAGAAAAGTAACATGATTATTTTGAACTGATTACAACATTGAAATTTCCCTTATTCTTGAGAATAATACTTGAAAGAAAGCTAGAAATGTGAAAGAAATACCTAGTGTGTATCTGCAGTATTATAAATCACCTTAGGATGTCAATTTAAACATTTTTAGTGCCTTGCTATTCCAAGATTTTAAAGCCTTACTGCTAAGTATTCACTGTCTTTTTATTTTGGTTTAACTCCTTATTTTGCAAGAAGAAAGTAACAGAAATTTTATATAATAGAAGAATCTGAACATTAAGAAAGTAGAAAAAGAGCAACCTGATTTAAAAATATATATATATATCTGAATTAAAACCAGAAAAATCTCACTTTCTGTATTTACAGCGTACACTGGTGTTGCAAATAACCTTGATTTGCCTAATTGAGAAAAGTCGTCACTTTGATAACTGAAAAGGTTTTTGCTATTTCTTATTTTAGAATAGAATAGAATAGAATAGAATAGAATAGAATAGAATAGAATAGAATAGAATAGAATGACTTCTCTGATGGTAAGATGTTACCTTAGGAAAAACATTTCCTAGACCTGATCTAGCTGGCCTTTTGAAAATAGTCATACAAAGTATAATGCAGATTAAAACTATCTGTTGGTGATGAACACAAATAAATTATATTAATTCACATGTGCTCAAGTATTTTCCTGCTTTTCATAGTTGATTGAAAGGACAGTCTCATACTTTGAGACTGGCCAATTTTCCCCTTGAAACTTTCTAATAGAAAGGCATCATAAGATTATGTGAACAAAGCACTGAGAAACAAAGTCATGTATATATAGATCATGTAGTCATAGATTTGTGGATTTTTTTTTTTTTTTTAAAGCTGGATCAGTTCCTTGTTGTGATTTAGGGTATAACGATTTGTGCTGGCACAAATGAGAGACTGAGCATCAAAGAGAAGGGAGGTAGGTATTACCACCAGAACATATTTCTTGACACTCCTTCTAGAAGATGGGGTGCAGTTTCCTAATGGTGACTGTGGCAGTTAGAGATCATCTGTCTTGAACCAAATAGGCTGAATTGTCAGGAGTTTAGGGTGTTTTGATGAGCCCACAGGGCTGATGAGCCCACAGGGCTGAACTGGGAACCCTGGTTAACTGCTCAGGCCAAAAGGGAGATTGACAAGAGTCCTAAATGTTGGCTGCAGACACTGATCACCCCAACTTGCTGTTTCTCCTGAGCTGGGCTAATGGTTCTTGTTAATTTCATTGTTTCCATGGAAACTGAAAATCAATGAAAATAAATTTTGATACTCCCTGAATGAACCCTCTCCCCCATCTTCTTCCTTCAGTTCACACATCTTCAGATGTCTTTTCCCACACTAACTGATCTTTTTATTTTTATTCTTTAAAGCATGATATTTTCTTAGGAACACATCTACATTTTCCACCCATGTCTAGCATTTGAATATACCTAAATGTTTATAAGCATTGCTTATGAGAGATCAATGGACTAAGATCACTCGGCTCATTTCATACATAGCAAGAAACAGCCCTCAGGCTAGGGACTTTCAATATATACTGACTTACTTTTCAGCTGAACCTCCCAGCACAGTGCTCATAATATATGACTAATCTCCTAAATTGTTATTTCACTGTATAGCTGTTGATACAGAACTTCTGGAAATGAACTATAAGTTTGAAAATTTGAAAAAAATTGATTTAGTGTTACAGTTATATTGTCTTTAGAAAATATTTTATATATATTATATATAATGTTATATATAATATTATATATTATATTGTCATTAGAAAAGCAGGCTTTAAGGATATTTTACCCTGCTGAATATCAGGAGTTCTCTCTCATTAACAGTAAGAAATAGATTGACTCTTGAAAGGTGGAGGATGCTTTGGCTAGGATATGACTTGTTGCCAGAATAAAAAGATGGAAAGTCATATAAGTTGAAAGGATGAAAGAAATTTGGTTATTACAACTATAAATAAAAGGAGATTGGAGATAAGATTTTTGTTTTCTAATGAACTTATTGACTTTTCTGACAGTCTGAAATAGCATCATCTGTAATCATGTCATACACCTTCAGTTTGTGAAGCATTAAGATTTGAGGAACCTGCAATGACCAGTCATAAAAATACCCCATGAATCACTTTGTGGAAGTCCTTTCTTCATAATGGTGTTATCTGACATAACAATCAGATCTTTGGAGTTGATGTTTTATATCCTGCAGGGATTCTGTGCTCTTCCCTCTTTGGATGGCTACATGTCAGAGAAGCTGGTGGAAATTAAAAAAAAAAAAAAGGTAAAAAAAGGTTAGGTCTCTTTTTGAAACTAGCACAGTTTTCTAAAGTTTTTCTGGTTTTAGAGGCAGTTCATAGAAGACAAAACTACTCAGACTCATCCATTTAGGTCTAAGAGGACCTGGACGGAGTATAAACTACATCCTTTGCAAAATATAGTTTTATGTCACAAAGCTGGAGCAGGTACTTGGAGCGTGGTTAATCTGAAGTAGGTATTTATTTCATATTTGTAAACTGGAGTTCATTTGGGCATATCTAAGTTGCCATGTGGGCAAGAACCCTGCCAATTCTTAAGAGTTTCCTAGTCCCACATGATGCATACATGTGAGTCTGCTACTATACTCTGCTCTGAAGAAAAACGAAGAGTTCTCCACCTAGGCTAGTCATGCTCTCATTCTACTCTATGCAGTAGTGATGTGACTTAAGCCAGATATGGATTATTCAAAGTCTACTCTATTCCTCCAAAAGTGTTCTGAAAGGACTCACACTGTTGCATATCAATGTCTATCTCATGCTGCCTCATCCTCATTGCTGCACCACAATATGTGGAGGCTATGAACTAGCTCTTCCATTCACAGCCTTCTTTATGAGGAAATGGCAGCAGAACGAGTAAGCTAAAGGAGAGAGCAGTGAGAGCCTACAGCTGCAAAAGCCATGCTTGCACCCACTGCCTTCACTCTTCATAACAGAAAAAAATCTGCTTGTTTGTTTGGGAATTTTTTTTTTTATTAATCATGGCTGATAACAGTACTCGGAGGTCAAAATATCTAGTTTAAAACTGCTACTCTATTTGATAAAACGGGAGAATGTTGTTGGATGGGGAAATATAAAGAATGAGATTATTTAAATTTATAAATCAGAGAGAGAAAGGAATGAAAGAAGACACATTTGTTCATGAGGGAGGGAGAATAGAAGCTGAGGAGAACTAAAAGAGCCAAACATAAACCATAATACATAATAATACATAAACCAAATAAAACATAAAAGTTTTATTGTCTTACATATACTATCAGATATGCCTTCCTTGACTACTTTTCCATCACAAAAGTAAAGACACTGAGGTGATGGACTATGTGAAGGAGAACCATCTGGATGCTTTCACTCCTGATGAATATGCTCTCCTGAGAACTCTGAAGAGTCCAGCAGAACATAGTGGTATGCCTAAGGTTAAGGTCACTTCTGTCAAATTTGTCTGTGAGTATCACTGACTGCCCATGATGTTGTGGCGAGTGCAGCAAGGCACACTCAGATTCTAGCCAGCATGATTCAGAACTCTGCTGAAGACCCTGCCTGGACTGTTGTTGTATAGACAGGGCTGCGTGACTCCATGGAGTAGAAAACAGGCAGCAGCAGTCAAGACGTAGGTATGTGCATAAGCATTCTTGAAGTTGATGGCCTCAGGATGAAAGTCTCCAACAGAGGACTCCAAATAAAAAAAAAAAAATAGAAATCATGTAATTGTCCCATTAAGATCCAACCTAAATGTCAGTAGGTCATCTTAGTCAAGACTGAAGGGCTTCAGACATGTCTACGTAAGTGACAGCTGAATATCATTTTTAAAGAGACTGATATTAGATGGTTCACCAAATCTCATTAAAATTGTGTATCTTTTGGTTCAAAGAGTAATACATTTGAGGAATGAAGTCTAAATTACCTACTGCATCTAGACCTCAGCACCATGGGGATGTTAATCACTAATAAGTCTTCAAGATGACTACCAAATGGTCAGACAATACAAACACTTTGGACACAAATGCAGGGAAAAAGATATGTATTCACGTAATTGAAAATTGTATCACTTATTTATAGGGAATAGTTTTCAGTCACTCAAATTTGCTTTATTTTGGCAAAAGTGCTCATCAAGCCATGTTCAATCATTTATCAGCAGTCCTGGGTGACCAAGGATGTCCCAGTTGACTGGAAGTTAGCAAATGTGGTGCCCATCTACACAAAGGGCCAGAAGGAGGATCCGGGGAGCTACAGGACTGTCAGTCTCACCTCGGTGCCAGGGAAGGTTATGGAGCAGATCATCTTGAGTGTCATCACACGGCACGTACAGGACAACAAGGTGGTCAGGCCCAGTCAGTATGGGTTTATGAATCTACCTCTTGAGGGAGATAGATTGGTGGAGCCACACCCTACCTGAGGCAAAGGTAGCAGATGGAGGCTCTACAAGAAACAGAGGATCCTCTGCCCTCTTGCCACCAGGCAGGAGGGGATCTAAGCGACAAGGAGGAATGGAAGCAGGTCCCTGCTCAGGGTGCCAGGTGAACCCCCCCCCGGCCTCCCTCACCTTCCC
>NW_008824542.1:4841516-4844105 GCF_000699105.1 Pygoscelis adeliae
AACGAGGCTGGTGAAGGGTCTAGAGCACAAGTCTTATGAGGAGCGGCTGAGGGAGCTGGGGGTGTTTAGCCTGGAGAAGAGGAGGCTGAGGGGAGACCTCATCGCTCTCTCCCACTACCTGAAAGGAGGTTGTAATGAGGTGGGTGTCGGTCTCTTCTCCCAAGCAACAGGTGATAGGAGAAGAAAAAATGGCCTCAAGTTGTGTCAGGGGAGGTTTAGATTGGGTTTTAGGAAAAATTTCTTCACTGAAAGGGTTGTCAAGCCTTGGAACAGGCTGCCCAGGGAAGTGGTTGAGTCACCATCCTTGGAGGTATTTAAAAGATGTGTAGACTGTGGTGCTTAGGGAGATGGTTTAGGCGTGGACTTGGCAGTGTTAGGTTAATGGTTGGACTTGGTGATCTTAAAGGTCTTTTCCAATCTAAACAATTCTATGATTCAATGATTCTATGAGTCTATGAGTCTATGAAAAGAACAAAAATTTTTGAAAAAGGATTTTCTGGGTTTTATTACCATGGGTTCTCCTACTCAGTCTTTTAATATGATGCATTTATAGACTATTAGAAATGCAATTGAATAGATAAATACCATTAATCCAGATTTTAATGACATTCATTTTGCTTCAGGTCACAGAGGTTTTGTGTTTAAGATCAGATACAGGTTATATTCATTTGCTTATCAGTTATATATGGAATAGGTTAGGTATCAGGTATTTACATAAGCATTTAAATTAAAATATTTTCTTCTCTCTCCTCTTGGAAGGATAGCAACAATTTTTGCTGTTAATATATATATTGTGAGCAAATAAATAATTTGAATGCTGCTTTACTAATGTAAATATAGAGACCTCATGAGGAATAACAACTAAAATAAATTTTTGAATCAAGTATTTTATTAATGATTTATTTGATAGAAACATCTTTCAAGTATAAGATGAGCTCTGGATGCTGTTACCATGGATCAAAGAAATGACAAAGCAAGAGCATTTGAGATAAAGGAAGGGTAAGGAAGAAGGCACCAGAAAATGGGAGTGGCAATACAACTGATCTGCATTTCTGGATGTAAGAGATAAAGTGTTTTTTTCTCAGTTTTTCCTGACTGCACTTTGTCTTCTTAAAATGCAAAGTTTGAAGTCTTTTTACCTTTTTTTTTTTTTAAGCTTCCTTAAGCTTGTATGTCACAATGAAACTTCTGAAGTAACTTTCTTTCCCCCCTTTTTTCCTCTTTCACCGTTCTAAAATAAGTATTCATTGGGCATATTGATGTCAGAAATTTTTGATCTTCAGTATTACATGAATACTGCATTACTACTGTCATCTTTGGATCATATTTCCAGAGAGGAAAGAAGAAGGAAAAAAATCAAATTTTTTTTTCCTTCATGAACATATACAAAATAAAGAGTGTATAAATGTGACAGCTCTGTGGGGGTGCAGAGTTCCTTGTCTGAAACTGCCATCTACCAGACAAAATAAAACAGGGCAGCACAACTTCTGCAGCCAGTTCCAGAGAGGAAGCTAAAGGATTGGTGACAGTAAATAAAGCCATCCATGACACTTGAAAGTAATTACATCATCTGAGATTAAACTAATCTAAACTAAAAACATTTAAGTCATTGAAAGTAGATCCTAGAGTAAACTTGATGGAGGGAAACTGTTTTATTTTAAATAAATATTACTTTGAAAGAATAATCTAATCATGTTAATGCCCTGAGGGCTGTTTCTGAGGCAATTATAAAGGAAATCAACACATTGCACAAGAAAATAGAAATTCTAATTAATCATAAGTGACAGAACCAGGAAGGACTTTTCACACTGCACATTCTGATCCTCAGCATTTTCAGGAGTACTCATTACTATTGCAAGTAAGCTAGTTTCAAACATAGGCAGTCTTGATTGTCCCAAATTATTTTGTAATTTTTTAGTCTTCTTGACTACTTTCCTTGTTAATAACCCTTTTCCTTCCCCTCCCCCCCGTTTTTTTTTCCCTGTACAGCTTTGGCTTCTCCTTTTCTAGCTTTTGGCTGTTGCTCTTTCTCCTGTCATTTTCTAAGGCTGTGAATAATTCATTTCTCTGATTTCTATTGTTATGCTGTAGGATCTTACATTTTAGGTGTTGATCGTATCTTAATATTGATTGAGCCTTGCTGAAGTGCATCATGTTTGGCTTCAGTCTCTTTATAATCAGAACACCTATATCACTTTTTCAAACCTTTGATTTTATTTCCCACAATAATTCTTATATCTTTCAAACTGTGAACAGAAGAACTCTGTATAGGAATACAAATTTTAAGCATTAAAGCTATCTAATTGTCCTGGTTTCAGCAGGGATAGAGTTAATTTCCTTCCTAGTAGCTGGTACAATGCTGTGTTTTGGATTTAGGATGAGAACAAAGTTGATAACGCACTGATGTTTTACTTGTTGCTAGGCAATGCTTACACTAGCCAAGGACTTTTTAGTTTCCCATGCTCTACTGAGTGAGAAGGCTGGAGGTGCACAAGAAGCTGGGAGGGGGCACAGCCAAACTGGCCAAAGAAACATTCCATACCATGTGATGTCATGCTCAGTACATAAACTGGGGAAAGCTGGCCGGGG
>NW_008824542.1:4847900-4852171 GCF_000699105.1 Pygoscelis adeliae
GGGGGGGGTGCTTCTCGGGGACTGGCTGGGCATCGGTTGGTGGGTGGTGAGCAATTGTACTGTGCATCACTTGCTTTGTGTATTATTATTATTTTTATATTATTATTATTATTATATTTCAATTATTAAACAGTTTTTATCTCAACTCATGAGTTTTTCTCACTTGTGCTCTTCCAATTCTCACCCCCATCCCACCGGGATGGGGGAGGAATGAGTGAGCAGCTGTGTGGTGCTCAGTTGCCAACTGAGGTTAAACCACGACACTTTTGTAAGAGTCACAAAATTTCTTAGGGTCTTGGTTCATAACACAAGACAATCTAGAACATTTCTTTGCAGTTTTACTGCTGTGTTCCATATTATTTCTGGTTTTTTTGTCCATGATTTTTTAAAATTGTTGGTGAAGGTAACAAATTACGTAAAGTAAAACTGAAATTATTAAAAATCTTAATAGTTTCTGAGAGTGTATAGAGTAATAAAAATATATATATAAATATATATATTGGTTTTCATTTTTTCTGAAACAACCTTTAGATTTTAGCTTTTCAGAACTCAGAAATATCACCTTTAAATCAAAATCACAGACCAGAAGCTTCCACTGGAAATACATGAAAGACATATTTCCTAGTCTGTATAATCTTAACATTAGGTTTATATAATGTGGCCGTGATTATCATACAAATGCTGGAGAGTAAAAGTAAATAGATATCTTCAGTTAACAAGAAGACTACTGTCTGTGTTTGCTTCTTTTTCCTGTTGCTGTTCTATTTGCCTTGTGTTTTATTGTGTATTACATATTACAATTCTTAGTAGTCACCAGTGGTTCTGAAAAATCATTTATTACCATAAGTATGAAATTGTTTTGACTGCCAATGAACTTTATACTCATTAAGGAAAACAGTGAGTTTTTCAGAAATTCGATGAATATTTGCAATAACTATGAAAATTAAGAGGCTAATTTGCAATTTTACCTAAATAATTTGTAGGCAACTTGTTTCTTTGGTGTAATTTCTTCAGGCATGCTTCTTGACTTGAAAAAAAAACTATGAGCGTAGAAGGACTTTTTGTACAAAGTTCAGAATAAATTATTTTGAGTTATAAGACATGAATGTTTGTTCAGTCCTCCAGCTCTCCACCAAGATTACCAGTAGTAGTTTGATTTATTGTCTGCTTTGTTGTCAAACTGAATGCTTGCTTCTCAGGAAATTATCAGCTGATAGAGGAGATTTTATATATCAGAACATTTATTTTTCATCACTATGAAGATAAAGAGAATAATTATGAATAGAAGGGTCTTGTATACCTTCTATACTGGAAATAACACTACAGATTTCAGGGGCTTTGCAACACTATTGAATTGTACGAGTCCCATGTTTGTTGTAAAATGTGAAAGGTTTATACCAGTCCCTTCACTGTTGTATTATTTGGCTTGAGAGACCTGCTGCTTGTAAAGCAAAAGAAAAGGTGGGAGGTTCCCACTTCATGACTGACTCTCTCAACCCTCAAATTTTGTTAACGTACTTTCTCTTCCTTTTTATCATCCTCAACCTATTTCTTTTTGCTATCATATGTTCCTGGATGAAATATTTAAAAAATAAAATAATTTTATATAATTATCTGCTGAACTTTCCTTAATATTTTAGATGCAATATCCTACACACTTAAAAATAATTAGCTTAAAAACATAACTCATAATTTAGTGTCCAAACTTAAGATTTGGCAAGGTTCCAACAAATAGTATCTTCTGGAACTTTCTAAGTTCTTAGGTAATACAAACTCCATAACCAGAGTTATTTACAGTGCAACTGGTAGTCTTTCCCAATGCTAAAGAGAAGGCAGATCAGTATATGCACTGTTTATTTCACCGTTGCAGGATTTTGGAGATATAAGAAAATCTTGGAGGTTGATGGGAAGCGAGCAGGATGAGATACAGAGCTGAATAAAACTCACAGGCTAAACTTGTCAAAATACTCTTTTCTTCAGGGAGAACACAACTGGCCCCAAACTAGTAACTGGGCAGATGGCCAAGATACCACTTTGTTAGGATAATGTTGAGTAAAAACATTGTGGTGTTCCTGAGAACTGAGTCTGCTGCTGTTAGTCTGTCTTCAGTTAGTCCTTCTCAGTAACAATTACAGGTAAAAGAACAGAGTTGGGCTGAGCTGTAAGAAGCAGAAGAGGTGGGAAGACAGAGAAGAATAAACTGTCACTGAGTCACATCGGAGAAGATACTGCTACAGACAGGAGGTGGGGAGGAGCTGGTGTCTTTTGGTGACACTGTTGTCTTCTCCCAAAAGAAGGATTATTCTGACAGAATAAGGGAAGTTCAGACCTTTACAGTGTTTCTTTTGAAGTTTTGATCTAACCAGTAAGTTCACCTGCAAATTGCTGTTCTGCACATTGAAAGAGGCAGAAAATCTACAGTGACTTCTAGAAAAATCTTATTTCTCTGTATCGGCTATAAAGATAAGTCCATTAACATAAGAAGTTTAACTGAGCATATCAGCTCAGCAGCATGAATCAGATTTTCTTTTTGAAGATCTACATAAATGTAATGTTTATGGTTTAAAACTCAGTGGGATGATGAACCTGTAAAATTTGGCATTTTATATTTTGCTCTTTGTATTTTCAGAATAATCAAATGATATATTTTTCAATATATTATAGGATCCTTAAGTTCAATTTGACAGAGCTAACATTTTTATGTATATCTCTTAATAACTGGATATACATTGATGTAAATTAAATGTTTGTAGATATCAACAAATGCATTGATTTAAGCCTGTCTTAGATTTGTTTTCTTCTGGCATTATTTTTTTTGTTTGTTTGCTATCTAATGTAGATGTAAAAACTATGTCTCCAATACTATTATTTTATTAATAAACAATTATATTAGTTAATAATTTTGCACCCAAGAGTAAATTCACAAACAAAGCGGAGACTTCTGTATCAGCTAACATGTTAAAATGGTCTGTAATGTATGCATGAAGTTTAATAGCTCAGTTAATGAAAGAGCTATGAGTTTAACCATAATGCTGCTGTGTATCATGTTCACATTCTTGTAGAAATTAGAGGTGGTTTTAGATTGATATGCTGTTGCTATGCAATAAGCAGTAGTAGCAGCAGGTAGTTTTAGACATCATTTAGTTTTTGTCTTGTCCAGCAAGTTATGGGTATCAATGTTCTGTACAACAATAAATGAAGGAATTCTTTATGCACATTTTCACTTTTGTAGGAAGTTTTGCATTTCTTACTTTGCATATAAATGTGGATGTTCAGCATAGCATAATCTACAAGGCTCAAGTAGGTCACTTGTTAGCCCAGTTCAGAAGTATATATTCCATATGCTTGCACTGGGATGGAAAGCAGACCTACTTTTTAAATTATTCTCAGTCATAGTCCATGTGTAATGAGAAAGGTAGAGATGTACAGTGATATATATACCTCATTCTCTTCCTTCCTTTGTGTGGTAACATGGGAAATATTCAGCTGCTTTACATTTGTGAGATTAACTTCCCAGGAGCAGCTCAGGAGTCAGACCATTCAAAAGACCGTTCTTATTAGACAGGCTGCATGCAGCCAGCCTCTGGTGGAGTCCATGCTCTGTGAGCATAAATTCAGTCCATTTAGAATCATAAAATCATAGAATGGTTTGGGTTGGAAGGGACCTTAAAGATCATCTAGTTCCAGCCCCCCTGCCATGGGCAGGGACACCTTCCACTAGATAAGGATGCTCAAAGCACGCTCCAACCTGAAGGAGCATCCACAACTGCTCTGGGCAACCTGGTCCAGTGCCTCACCACCCTGATAGTGAAGAATTTCTTCCTTATATAGAATCTAAATCTACCCTCTTTCAGTTTAAAGCCATTACCCCTCGTCCTATCACTACTTGTAAAAAGTCCCTTTCCAGCTTTCTTGTAGGCCCCTTTCAGGTACTGGAAAGCTGCTATAAGGTCTCCCCGGAGCCTTCTCTTCTCCAGGTTGAACAATGCCAACTCTCTCAACCTGTCTTCATAGGAGAGGTGCTCCAGCCCTCTGATCATCTTCATGGCCCTCCTATGGACTCACTCCAACAGGTCCATGACCTTCTTATGTTGACGGCCCCAGAGCTGAACGCAGTACTCCAGGTGGGGTCTCACGAGAGTGGAGTAGAGAGGGAGAATCACCTCCCTTGACCTGTTGGTCATGCTTCTTTTGATGCAACCTAGGATACATTTGGTTTTCTGGACTGCAAGCACACATTGCCGGGTCATGTTGAGCTTCTCATCAACCAA
>NW_008824542.1:4853494-4853980 GCF_000699105.1 Pygoscelis adeliae
TGGGTAACCAGGTCTCCCATTTCATTCTGGAGAGGGCCCACATTTTCCCTTGTCTTCCTTTTATCCCTGATGTACCTATAGAATCTTTTCTTGTTGCCCGTGATGTCCCTGGCCAGATTTAATTCTGTCAGGGCTTTGCTTTCCTAACCCAATCCCTGGCTGCTCAGACAATTTCTCTGTATTCCTCCCAGGCTACCTGTCCTTGCTACCACCCTCTGTAGGCTTCCTTTTTGTCTTTGAGTTTGCCCTGGAGCTCCTTGTTCATCCATGCTGGCCTCCTGGTGTTTTTGCCTGACTTCCTCTCTGTTGGGATGCATCGCTCCTGAGCTTGGAGGAGGTGATCCTTGAATATTACCCAGCTTTCTTGGGCCCCTCTTCCCTCCAGGGCTTTGTCCCATGGCACTCTACCAAGCAGATCCCCGAAGAGGCCAAAGCCTGCTCTCCTGAAGTCCAGGGTAGTGCGCTTGCTGTGTGCCCTCCTTGGTG
>NW_008824542.1:4854022-4857636 GCF_000699105.1 Pygoscelis adeliae
CCAGGCTGCCCTTGAGCTTCACATTCCCCACCAGCCCCTCCTTGTTGGTGAGAAGAAGGTCCAGCGTAGCACCTCTCCTCTCTCCAGTCATAGGAGCCATCCCACCACGTCTCCGTGATGCCAGTGAGTGACAGTCAGCCTCAGAACCTGGGGACATTCCTGAATAAATGTAATTACTAATGCCAACGTAGCCTTAAGAATCATGCAATACACACATTTGGTTTTGTTCCTTATATAGCAATAATCACCCTCTTGGCCTTTTTATATATGCAGGTTAAAAAAATCTGGCTCCTTTATACAAGGGATATACATATGAAATATTTAAGCGTCAGGGTGCCAGATGGTCTGGTGGCTCACTGGGGACCAGGCACCGGGAGCTGGGGAGGCTCCCCTGTGGTGGTGTCAGGGCAGGGCCTGGCAGGCAGGGCCCGTCCCACCGCCCTAGACAGGAGCAGGCAGCCAGAGGGCACTGGGGCAGTCCCAGCCCCAGGTATTGGTTATCTCCCTTGGGACCAGGACATCCTGAGGCCAGGCTGGGACATAGGCCTGCAGGTGGGCCTGGCTTGGTGGGACCTATGGCCAGGCAGGGAAGAGTTGTGGGGGGCTGGAGACTAGCCCTGCTGTGGAGTCACTGGGATGGGTGTTGACAGCACTGGGTGGGGCAGAAATGGGGTGGGGGGCTGTGGGCAGGATGGGGGGGAGACCCCATGGAGTCTGAAAGGGGGTCCTGGGCAGGGTGGGAGGAGACCCTGAGGGGACTGGGCAGGGACAGGCAGGCCCATTGGTGCCTTTTGGGCCCTGACATGGAGGTCATCAGAGTTCTGGAGTTACTCTTGATTCCAGCTCTATTCTTTATACTTGAAATGAGGAATACTGGAAAAAAGTTCTTCTGTGTTTCTACTGCATCAGAGTATCAGAGTTCTTCTCTGTATCAATATGGAGACTCCTTTTCAATAAAATTTAGTATTTTAATATTTTTTAATAGAGAGATGATTCCAACATTAAAATTTCTTATATGTGTGTATATATATAAATCCCTATGCAACTTCACCTCTAAATATTTTGTGTAAATCTGGACACGTTTCTGTCTTGTATATCAGTGCAAAAACCAAGAAATGAAAATAGGAGAAAAACCATGCTATTGTCCTAATTTATGGAATAGTTTGGCCTCATTGAGAGCTCAGGTGAAGCCCCACATTGGTTAATGAACTGCATGAGATAATTTACCTGTACAAAGAGAACAATGGCTAGGAATGGATCGTTTCAGTCACTGAAGTTTTGCTTTAGGGAGTCTTACCTCCACTCTGTTTTATCTAGCACCAAGTACCAATATCCCTGCTGAGGCTTTCCTTTGTAAATCAGTCTCAAGACAGCCTATATGATGAATTCACGGAGCTGTGTGTTGCCAAGGTTGCTGATCCAGGCTAAAGAGTCAGGCTTCAACATTACTAACAAGTTCTTATCTTAGTACATGATGCCTGTGCTGCTCAGTCATATCTTGGGTTGTTGCACCCTTTTTGGGTAACCCAGGTAGCACCACTATGTCCCTGAGCTATGACTGGATTAATGAATTAAACAGAACCATGTTTAATTCCTGGGCATTGCAGTTCATTTTTCTGCACCAGTGAATGATCAGAATAGTCCTTGACATTTAGGACTTTGGGACTGCGTAAACTAGCACTGCCCCAAACACTTCTCAGGCACAGCTTAGAAGTTAGGACACCCCAAGAACCATCCCTGGCTGTCTTTGGAGGCTGAGAGAGTTTATAAACATACATGCCCACTGCTCTGGACCCATTGGCCTTTGTTTCTGGCAATATGCCTTGTCATACTTCATTTAGCAGCACAGGTGTAGCCATAGGGACCGTGCAGAAGGGAGTTGTGTATCTGCTCAATGTTCCCTTTTGTGAATAATTTCCCCAAAACACAGGTTTTAAGTTGGAGGGAACTGATTTGTAGATACACATTCTTTTAGATTTGGAATATGAATGCACACATATGTTTTTTCCTGATCTTCAAATGTTAATAATGTTAGAAAAGAAAAATATAAATTGCAGTTTTAACTGCATAATCTGCAGATTCAGATGATGCAGTTAGCTACAAAAGACATCAACTTCCACTACTAATTTCCACAAATCTGAGACCATTTTCAAGCATATACTAATACAGAAAACACTAGTCTCAGCTTGAATTTCAAATGCATTTACATTTCTGTTAGTAATACTTTACATCTCTCTCAGCAAAGTCTTGATATTGTGTATTTCAAATTAGATGTTTTCTTTCATATTTTGATTGCTGCTTTCCTTGCTTAATCTCAAAAGATTTTCTGAACTGCACTTCTTTTATCTAAATACCTATTTGTATTTTATTGCAAAACAAAATATAAGAAGCATTATATATGAATGCTGGAATGAATCATCTGAATGAGTTACCATGACAAGTAACACAGTACAGAGTTGAAGAAATGAAACAAGTGAATAAATATGAAAAGAAGGATTATCCTCCTCTGATATTTTCTCTTTCTTTCCCTTGTTATAAAATTTGTAACCATGCTGATGGTTGAATTCAGAAACCTTTATGCACTAAACAATAACAGAAGTATTCTCTGAAGAACAACTGACTTTTTTTTTTCCCTTCAAGTGGAACTTTTTTCCATTACAAAAGCCTGATATTGTTCTGGGAAAAACAAATAAAGTTAAGTATTTTGCTAAAATAGCAAAGTGCCACTACTGCTTCTGAACTGAACCTCAAAAGGAGATGGGAGTAACTTCTTGTATATAGTATATTGCTTCTATGAAAATGGCAGCTTTAATGGGCGCTCAGCTGTAGATAAGAGCTGCTTCTCATAGAAACATGAGGTTGAGTATCAGCCTGCCCCTTTCAAAGTTTAGCTGACTTGTAGCAAGATTTGTACACAAATTTAGTGGGTCCTAGAGCCAGGATGTGGGAGCTATTTCTTCTTCAAGCAGTAATCACTGTAAGCCCTGATGCAAACCAGCCAGACACTTTCTGCATACCTTAGGTTACTATCTCTTTCATCTAGATCACCACATGGTGGGAGAGAAAGAAGTAAACAGCACAGCTAAAAACTTCAGAATACAACTGATAAGTCTGAAATATCCAGGAATAATGCAGCAAACAAATACAAGTGTTCACTGTGTTGCTGATATGAAGTAAACACCAACGCTGCATTTCAGTAAAGTAATAATGATATATTACTGTCGTGGTTTAACCACAGTTGGCAACTGAGCACCACGCAGCTGCTCACTCACTCCTCCCGCGCCCCGATGGGATGGGGGTGAGAACTGGAAGAGCACAAGTGAGAAAAACTTGTGAGTTGAGATAAAAACAGTTTAATAATTGAAATAAAATGATAATAATAATATAAAAATAATAATAATACACAAAGCAAGTGATGCACAGTACAATTGCTCACCACCCACCAACCGATGCCCAGCCAGTGAGCAGCACCCCCCACCCCGGGCCAGCTTTCCCCAGTTTATGTACTGAGCATGATGTCACATGGAATGGAATGTTTCTTTGGCCAGTTTGGCTGTGCCTCCCTCCCAGCTTCTTGTGCACCTCCAGCCTTCCCAGTTGGTAGAGCATGGGAA
>NW_008824542.1:4861600-4869465 GCF_000699105.1 Pygoscelis adeliae
ACATCTTCCTTGAAGGGATACCTTTCCTTCATGCCTGACAGGAGTCACCTGAAGAGGCTGAGGACTTGTGCCCCTTTTCCAATCTCTTTCTCAATGCCCCCTCCTCTAGAAAGGGATCCCGGCTGCTTGGCTTCCCTACCCTCTAATCCCAGGCTACTGGCTCCATTATCCCAGCATCGGAGCAGCCCGGTGACAATATGCTCGCCTGGACGACGGCTGAAATCTTTTCGTATATCTTGCAGCTCACTCAGGGATAGAGATCGGGTGGTCACTGCCTCGTTTATGAGTTCTTCCTCTTCTTCCTCCTCAATCAGTGGCTGGCTCTCCTCCTCCTGTTCTCGTGATGGCCCTTCCCTAGGATCATCTGCCTCGTACAGTTCTTCCTCCGGTTCCCTTTTAGAAGAAGCTTCTTCCTCCCTTACTAAAACTGCCTCATTTATGAGTTCTTCCTCTTCTTCCTCCCTGTTCAGCGGCCAGCTCTCCTCCTCCCATTCTCATGACGGCCCTTCTCCAGGATCGTCTGTCTTGTACACTTCTTCCTCCGGCTCCCTTTTAGAAGAAGCTTCTTCCTCCCTTACTAAATGAGCCGACTTCCGCTTCCAAGATTTCTTCTTGTGTACAGGGGCGACTGACACCGGCACAGGCTGGTTCTTTGGTTCAGCCACAGTGCATATCACCGGAGTCTGAGTGGCCACGGGGCTTGTTGCTGGGGTCTGAGTAGCCACAGAGCATGTTGCTGGGGTCAGAGTGGCCGCAGAGCGTGTCACCGGGGTCTGAGTGGCCGCACGGTGTGTCGCTGGGGTCACAGTGGCCTCAGGGCGTGCTGCCCGTGTCTGAGTGGCCGCAGTGCCACTTTTAAAAAATCATGGACAAAATAAAGAGAACTAATATGGAACACAGCAGTAAAACCAGAAAGAAATGTTCTAGATTGTCTTGTGTTATGAACCAAGACCCTAAGAAATATTGTGACTCTCACAAAAGAAACGGATGCACTACAAAAAAATCACACAGAATGTAAAGGTAGATTTAGGCAATGTTAAACTTCTTAGAATGCAAAGTTCAGTCCTTCTCACCTTGTCCCAAATAATATACAAGAGAAGGGGAAATGCTTTACATCCGAGCAGTGAGTCTGACCAGCATTTAATTCTGTCATGTTTTACCTAAACAGGAATGAAATGGAAAATGAGAGCTCCTAATTTTTCTTCCATAAGATGAGAAGAAGGGGACACGCAGAATGAACAGAAAGTGGATACATGCTTTAACTTCTGAGAATAAGTATTCATAGGATGCCATAATAAGTAAGAGAATTTATTGCAACAGAATATTAATGATGTCAAGAGATTAACCAAATACTTTATGATCAGATAGGACACTAACTTCCTAGAATTAGGAAAAAAAAAACCTAAACAAAAGATCCTGTAGTCAGGCCTTTCAGTGTGTCTTCTGAAACCTCACCTGTCTCTAAATATTTAACAGTGGCAACCATAAAGGGACTGGACCAGTCTGAAGAAGTATGGCAACTTTAGTATTCTTAGGGCAGAATACATTTTTTCAATATGTGACAATTTCTGCTATACTCATATATGTTTCTCTAGATATATTTCTCCAATATTTTTACCCAAGTAGGAAAGTGAATTTTAACTGTCTTGTATTTAGATGGCTGAGAACTTTTTTTTTCTTTAAAAGCATCTAATAGCAATAAAACCAGCAGAAACATGCCTGAAAATACAGAGCTCAAAGATGTAGTTTCCATAGCAACAAAAATTCTGAGATATCTTCCAAATTCCGATACCTCACAAATACTAAAAAAATGTCTACTGTGCTCATATTTTCCCCTCCCTTGTATTCTGAAGCCTTGCTTTGTAATTATGCGTATTCATACAGAAGAGAGAAACACTCTCTGAAATGAAGGATTTCATATCCTAGCAATTTTCCTTACTTATCATTTGGAGGTGGCTTATGAAAGTGTACAGATTCACCATTTTTCACAAAGGCTGGGAAAAATGTGAGGAAGAAACTAAAGAGGTTGTTAGCAAAAAAAAAAAAAAAAAAAGAAAGAAGTAAGACTGGTTATCAGAAGATGATACAGAGTATGTAATGGCAGGAAGGGCTATTTTATGGCAATTTTTGTGGGAAAGGACTAAATGTAGCTAGTGAGAAAAATACACAATAACGAGAGAATTAACATCAGAGAAAATTAGGAAATAATAATTCAGAGGTAAAATAAGCAGGATTTTTAAAAGATAAAAGTTAGAAGTGTTTAATATAAAGGTTAAGAAGGAAATTCAAGGAAGTACATAACTATAATGTATCTCTTGTGATATTGCTTTTCTATTTTGGTTTCCTACATATCAGTGTATATAATTTGACAGATGTCTGTCTTCTGTGCTTGGAACAGGCAAAATGTTTCAGATTATTTAAATTCAAGTATATGCTGAAGTAAGCAACAGAATGGCAAAATATGTTATCAATCAGAAATATCTTGATTTCATAACCTGGCATTTTGTGCTGATTGTTGTTATTAAAAAAAAAAAAAAAGAAAAAAAGGAAAAGGAAAGAGAACAATCAGAAAAAAGGGTTACAAGTCAGGAATAGTTCTTCTCATTCATGCTCAATTGTGACCTATTCTGCATACATTTCAAAGTTACTTCCAAACTTATGCTACAAGAAGATGAACGTTACATTTTGATATATGTGTTCATACTGGCAGATCTTTTCCCACTATACTTTTAGCATACTGTATCTAGAGTTTAAATTTGTCCTCAGTTCACTTTTTCTTGATAGGTGAAATATTTTCATTCCTTGGTGTAGCATCCACTTTTTAACACAGTGCAGTGCAGTTGTGAATTGCAGTCAAATGAAGTTTAGGAAGAGCTAAATCAGGACGCTGAAGTCTTCATCAAAGACCAAGAGGCACAGTGCTATAACCAACTGAATACTTTATTTTTTTAAGGTTTTCCTCGCTCTTGCTGTTGGTAATTAATAGCAGGAAGGAATCCAGAAAAGGCTTTAGGTTATGGACATGCAAAACCCAAGCCAATGCAGTCTGCATTCCCCATGCCAATAAAGGGGAAGTTTCCCACAGAATTATTGAAGTTACAAGTGGCAGCAGTGGAAATCCAGGGCTCACACCAAATAACTGAAGTAGCAGAATAAGAGTATCTGGAGCCACTTGTACTACATATATACTGTTTCCTTCACTGACCTAAGCCAGCCTCAGGTCCAAACTCACAAGCTATCCATAGTTTGGACACAAGCCCATGCTGAACTACAGGCATCATGTGAGCTTTGAGGAAGGAGATGAACCTGTACAAGTTTTCTTACAGGACCATCCAACTACATCATTACCTACAGTGCAGTGGACAGGAGATATCATGTGAGAGCAGGTTTCATCCAGAAGGAAGCCCCGTGCTCCCTGACACAAGGGCAAAGTCATTTCATACATACACATAGCCTGTGTGTAACGTGAGTACTGGCAGCACAAGCATCCCCTAGGTTAACATGAGTCAGGGCTGAGGTCACTGAGCTGTTGGCTGTGACTGAAATTCTACTTCTCAGGTTTGGTGTCAAAGTGACTTTTTTGTAAGTAGTCCCTAGTTTAGAGTTAGATTATTCAATTTCAAAATACAGTGTGGATTTATATACATAACTGACTCATGATAATTGATCAAATAAAATTTTTCTGACTCAGTTTGAGCTAGAGAATTCCTACTAATATCAGAGATATGGTTGATAAGGATTTGGAATGCCTCTTGCTTTTAAATCATAGCATGCCTAATGTTTTTTCTGCTGTAATCAAAAATTAATTGGGAATATTGAAACAATTGACAACTATGTGAGATTTATTCCCTTTCTGTTTTATTGTTTATCTAAATCTGTCCCTTTCGGGCAGCCAGCTGGATGTTTATTTCTTTCTTTTTCTTTTTTTTTTTTCTGAATTGTTCTTTGAAATACCATTAATATTCATCAAAATCTTTAACTAAGGACAATTTGTTTTTCCATATGCATATTTATCAGTTCAGCAATTATTAAGCCTGTGTGACTCTTACACTTTACTCACTGTATGGGATCAAATTCATGACAATGATCACTCTGAGGAATGCAAAATGAATCAGCATATTTTCTGAGGATTCTAATTCTGCCCCTTACCCAAGCAATCCTCCCTCTATTTCCAGGCTGACTTTTCAGTCTGTGTACAGGGTGTAGATTTCTTGTTATGAAGCAAATACTGTTCATTTTTTAGGAGGCAATTCTTTTGTTGATGATTTTCTGCTTTTCTTTTCCCCTCACTGAAACGATATTTTGCAGAAATCTGTTTCCAGAAAACAGCTGGGATTCCATTACACTGTTTTTGAACACTTTAAAATAAATATTTTTTCATTTATTTATTTGAGCCTGTCAATTTGGAAACTTTGTAGAGTATTCAGAACCAATTGAGATTCCTTGACATCAAGCAGAATTCAGTTATGTATTACTGCAATGTTGGTGACTCCCGATGGTACAAGGGACTAGGGAGGTACCTGTACTTTAAAACAATTTAGAGTAAATCTACACTATTGATGTCTCTGTGACTATTGTAGGAAATAGCTTGAATGCTACTGTCATTTTTGCAATGACAGTATGAAGCTCAGTTCAGTGCAAGTTTTCCTGTTCAGTACCATGCAAAAAATACTCTCAGAGCCAGGAGACATTGACTTCATCTGTGACTCCATGGCATATTTCTTACATTACCTTAGGTGGGATATTTAGGGTTATAATTTACACTTCAGAGACCAAATTGCAATTGCTTTCAATGAGAAACTAAGCATCTACATGGATAGTAGGAACTTAAACATTTTTATAGATGTGAGTCTTTACCCCCTATGATTCAGCTACTTTTTTATAAAATGCAAACAACAGTGGAGTTTACTGGGAGATTTTCAACAACATATTTTGCTGTTGGAAAGCTTTGATTTACTGCCATTTAATTGAATTTTTATCAAGGAAGTTTTCCAAGTTCAAGACATAATTGCTGGTCTGAGAAAAAAAAGGGAGGCAAAAAAAGAACAATTTTTAATCATAATATTTTTTCATATATTTGGGCAAAATTTAGATCTCTGTTCCTCCTAAATGGGTCTCCTGCATCCTATGTGAATACCTAGAGGTATCAAAATCTGAAAATGTTTTCTGAAACTATATCTTCCATTTCCAAATAAAACTAGGAATCAGTACTTTTATTCTCCCTCATTTTGTCTCTTCTGTTTATTTGGATTGTGCATTTGAAGAGCTTATAATGGTGCCTTGTTTTCAGTTGGCACTTTAATTTCATATTCTGATACAAATAATTACCTCTTCCACCATTTACTGTTTCCCTTTGATATGTCCCAGCTTTGATCATTTCAAAGGAAAAAAAAATTTAAGCTAAATGCCATTTCCTGAAATTGTGTGGTTTTATGAAACTAAGAAACATTTTGTTAAACTCATCAGACAGTTTCTCCAAGTCAGAGGCAGCATATTTTTATTTTGTCATTTCCAGTAGGAAGAATTCTCCTGCATCACTTTGTAAGACCTTGACAAGCTTTTAAATCCAAACAAATCAACTGAGAAAACGTGCAGAACTTAGAGAGGATATTTATGATAAGTTTTGCTTCAGTTTTCACAAGAGTTTTGCTTTACTACAGGTAGCTGTTACTTGTTACTGTTTTTTCTAAATATTTTTGTGCTTAGGCAGCATTTTCTTTTACCCCAGACCAGTAAACAGGAAGATAAATAAGAACTTATTAACCTTAACAATTCATAGGGTCTGCTTGAAGTTTTTATGGATACTATTGGAATGGGTGAAGCCTGTGCTCATGAGTGACTCCTTTTAGACCTAATTATTCCACTATTCCTCTTTGCTTTTTGATTTCAGTAGAACTTCTGAAGTAAACTACTGTTCACTGTGAGGAAAAAATTACTCTCAAAGAGAACTTTTTAATGTTTTCATCATCACTTTTTTTTTTTTTCACATTTAACCAATAAAATGGATGTATAAAACCCCTGAAAACATGCCTAGATTTATCTTAGTGTCATACAATAAATACAGTGTGTGCTCTGCATAACTGAAATTTGTGGTAGCATCTTTGACATTAACAATGAAGAATTTATCTTCTAAGAGCAGAGAGGCCTAATTGTCTGAATAGCCTAAACTGGAAAACACAGAATAACAGAATGGTTGAGGTTGGATGTGACCTCTGGAGGTCATCTAGTCCAACCCCTCTGCACAAGCAGGGCCACCTAGAGCCACTTGCCTGGGATCATGTCCAGATGGCTTTTGAATACCTCTAAGGGGGACACTCCACAACCTCCCTGGGCAACCTGTGCACAGTCACCCTCACAATAAAAAAGTGTTTCCTGATGTTCAGAGGGAACCTCCTGTGTTTCAGTTTGTGCCATTGCTTCTTGTCCTGTCACTGGGCACCACTGAAAAGGGCCTGGCTCTGCCTTCTTTGCACCCTCCCTTCGGGTATTTATATACATTGGTAAGTTCCCCCTGAGCCTTCTCTTCTCCAGGCTGAACAGTCCCAGCTCTCTCAGCCTTTCCTTGTATGAGATGTGCTCCAGCCCCTTAATCATCCTTGTTGGACTCTCTCTAGTTCGTCCATGTCTCCCTTATACTGAGGAGCCATTAGGGACCACGGTATTTCTTTATTGAAGTGTGTGAAGAATAGTTGTAAGGCTGATTTTTTTCCCCAATATCCCATGACATCAATTCTTCATGCTGACATGAGGTATATTCTTTGAAGGGGCACTGTTAGAATATTAATAAAAACAAAAAGTATATCATGCTAGTTTTATTGAAAGTGTATAGAAAGTTTATCAGTTGTACAAATAAAATTTAATAACATTTTTTAAAAACTGTGTAAAATTGCAATCAGTAGTTAGTGTGTTTGTTTTTTTCTCTGATATCATTTCACAGATGGGAAACAGACAGAATATGTGAGTGAATGAATGACTTAAATGGTTGTAAATAAAATCAATGTTCTCCATTCTACTCTCTTCTGTCAAGCTCTTACTGCCAACTATATTGTACAAAACACAGAAGATTAAGAGTAATTTATAGGTCTTTAAAGGAATATCAGGTATTATCACAACCAGATTCATTCAGGGTGAACTCCCTTGTTAGTATTTCAAATACATTTCCAGTGGCAGATCTCATGATTTTGAAGGGTTTATTATTGTGTATTTCTGCTTGAATTAGAAAATTCTGAATTGCTACCAGAATTCATTATGTAAAAGAATCACTACTTCATTGGGAAACATATAAATGTAAGAAAATATAACAATAAAAAGTAACATGGAACAAGAAGAAAAGAAAAACTTAGTAACTGTTCTAATTTACTCAAATAGTGTACGTTTCAAACAAGTGGTGCATTACATACTGCCTGATAATGAATGAATTGTGGTAGAATATGGGAATTTAGATTACAGCATCAATGATTATAGCATCACAAGGGGCCTGCATATTGACAGAATATTATATGTGAAGAATTCTGGAGTCCCCTTTTTATTGTTAATCAACATACAAACATTTTTATGTAGTAACAAACTCTTAAACGTGCCTTAAAAGTTGCACTGCCAAAATATAAGCCTTCTTTTCAGATGTCTTTAAAACTCAAACACAATACTTGGTACTCTCAGGAATTCCATCTGAAAATTTTCATGGTAAAACAGAAAGGAAAGACCTACTTCTTCTTTTATACTCCTATTAACCACTGTCTTAACATATGGATAAGAAAAAGGGAGGTAACTGCAGCTATTGGACTTTCACCTTAAATTGTGTCGTGGTTTAATCCCAGCCACTAACTAAGCACTACACAGCTGCTCACTCACTGCCTGCCCCAGTG
>NW_008824542.1:4876944-4878693 GCF_000699105.1 Pygoscelis adeliae
GGATCCCATCCGGCCCCATAGACTTGTGAGCATCCAGGTCGTGTAGCAGGTCATTGACTGCTTCCTCTTGGATTATGGGGGGTACATCCTGCTCGCCGTCCCTGTCTTCCAGCTCAGGGGGCTGAATAACCTGAGGATAACTGGTCTGACTCTTAAAGACTGAGGCAAAGAAGGCATTAAGTACCTCAGCCTTTTCCTCATCCTCAGTGACAATATTCCCCCCTGCGTCCAATAAAGGATGGAGATTCTCCTTGGCTCTCTTCTTGTAATTCATATATTTGTAAAAACATTTTTTGTTGTCTTTAACGACAGTGGCCAGGTTGCATTCTAGCTGGGCTTTTGCCTTTCTCATTTTCTCTCTGTCTGGTTGTCTTCCCCGCCCGTTCTTCTTACGGCATATGGGGACAGCCTGCTCCTGCACCTTGAAGACTTCCTTCCTGAAGAACGTCCATCCTTCCTGGACCCCTTTGCCCTTCAGGACTGTCTCCCAAGGGACTCTCAATTCTATGATTCTATGATTTTAATTCCACCCCCAGCCTACTCGTTGGTGGGATGGGGTGAGAAGCAGAAAAGGCCTTGACTCTGTGTCAGCACTGCTCAGCAGAAACTAAAATATCCCTGCGTTATCAACACTGTTTTCAGCACAAATCCAAAACACAGCCCCATGCTAGCTACTGTGAAGAAAATTAACTCTATCCCAGCCTAACTAAAACATCCTTGTGTTATCAACACTGTTTTCAGCACAAATCCAAAACATAGCCCCATACTAGCTATTACGAAGAAAATTAACTCTATCACAGCCAAAATCAGCACAAATTGAAAAAAAATGGGAAATAAAAGCTGACAGACTTATAAACATCAATTTATAAAAGTGAGATTCCTTTCTGAGTCATTGAACTCAAGTTTCTGAATTTTCAGATAACTCCCCAACTCTCTATGTTCTTCCTTATTTATTTCACTTTCTCTTTGAAACAAGTAAGGAGAAATGGAAATCTATAAGTAAAAAAAGGAAACATAATCTTCAAAAGATTTCCACCTCACAACATCTGAGACAAGAAAAACCTAAGGAAGAATCTCAAGGGGGTTTTGGGGGGGGGGGTTTGTTCATATTATAAAAGACATGCTTTTATGTTTAAAATAAAACATGCATACAGTAAAAAAAAAAGAAAAAAGTCAGATATTATAGTAGAAAACAGACAGAAGTTTTAGGATACATAATTCCAATTAATTTATCCACACATACACATATGAACATATGAGAAAGAAACCTTTATTTATGACATGTGGAAAGGTTTACAGTTATGAAATTTAGAAAGGTTTAAATAGGAACAATGCTTTTTTTTTTTTGCCTTTGTCTATGAAATATGTAGTATTTCTGTTTAGAAATTCTGTTTATAGAAGTCCAACATCTGTGAAACTTCATTTATAATGTCTAATTTTTTACATTATTGTGAAAAGATCATGTATTGTATTCCAAACATCTTCCGATTGGTTTTATAGTCTGAACAAATAACAACGAACAAAGATTCTTCCATAAGCTTGTCTTTTCTGTGGTGTACTGAGCAGTGATCATTAAATCTAAACCTCTCCTTAATTTTAAAAACATTTTGTTCCACAAGTAATACCAGTTATTAATCAATTACTATGCCCCTGAGAAAGTTCTGACACTCAAATAGGTTAGGTCAACATATGCATCCAGCTACACTAAGTGAACATTTAATGATTATTCTAGAGCAAATACTGGGGGGG
>NW_008824542.1:4878708-4887619 GCF_000699105.1 Pygoscelis adeliae
AGCACTTGTAAGTAACAAATGAAAAACACTTTTCCCTTCTAAATAACAGATCAGGTACTATCTTTTCAGAGTTTCATTCTAAAACACACTCTGGCTAACCGTAATATTTTATACAAAAAGTTTTATGAAATATGATTTCATGAACTTCAGAAGCATTACAAGTCTTCAAATAAACCTCACCAATGGACAGACACACTTTCGAACTAAATGGTGCAGGGAATGGGGGAGAAGCAATCCTTGCCTATGGCTTGTGATACAAGAATACATACTGGTGCTAAAAGGGAAAGGGTCAAGTGGTTTTAAAGCCCTCTGTGATCTTTCCTTCAAAAAATGCAAACTACTTAACTTTTTTTCCCTTAACATTTCCCTGCTGTTTCAATCATGTTCACTGTATTTTATTGTTGTGTAACTGGAAAAATGTGTAGCTCTACAGACGAAGAAAATAACATCCATATGTCATCAAAGTTTTTAAACAAAGATCTCATAGCCTGGGTACGGAAGGAGTGAAAACAATTAATTTCAAAGGTGTCAGGTTAATCTCCCGAGGAGATTTTATTTTAACTGACATACCTAAATTTCTTACATATTTTGTAAAGGAAAAATAAAATATGAGATCCAAAGCATTCCTTATTTGTAAAAGTTTTGTTAAGAAGCAAACCACAACAAAGAGCACTTTCATTCTATCCTTCTGGTCTGCTCTGTAGCTAAGTTAGAGAATCCACTAGGAGAGAACCATTTTCACTGTCTGCCTAAAAAAGACATTTATTTTCTACTGACTCTCGCATTTGGCAGAACAAAATGGGAAATAAGTTTACTTCATTTCCAAGAAGGAGATGGAGAAAATAAGACAAAGATGGACAGTAAAGAATTTGCCTAGTTATCTCTTCAGAAAATCCACGACCTACTTGCCAAGCTCTGAGCAGACAGACACAAGGAGTTGGTTTAATTATAGTTGTCCATCAATTTATTTCCCTCACAGCAAGACAGGTAATAATTTTTGAACGATCATATTTGGATATAAGGGAACAATAACAAACAGGTGCCTTTCACCCTTTATTCATATATCTGATAGTAATACATTCCTTTCAACCTGTGGAAAGCTGGAGGAGATAATTAATTTTATGGCTAAGGACAGTCCTGCCAACTCTTATGTGATCAGTTACATTAATTGTTAAAAGATAATATGAAGTCCTAGAACAAAAAAAGAAAGAAAAAGAAAAGAAAAAAAAAAAAGAAAAAAACAGAATTCTAATCTTCCCTCAGACAGCAGAGAAAAAGAAAGTTGCTCCAGGCCACTGTGAGCTTATTAATTTCCTAAAAGAAAAGCGGGAATGCAATTATAGCTATGTTATCTTAAAACATAACATGGTCTAGTTTATTTATGAAAGAATACTGTTTTTTTTCTTTTTTTTTTTTTTTTATGTCTCCTGACTATTGCCTGCTTATCTGGAAATTAAGAATAACTTAGGTATTTATATGAACTTTTCTTATATACCATGAAAATGTCAAGTGCAACATAAGCATGACTTTAAATAAATAAATAAAGAGAGGAATGTGAAGGGCTGTATTTAAGCCATCTTGCTGTGGCTAAACTACCAGTACCACATGAGGAGTTAGATGTCTCTTCTTGTCCATGAAACACCATACAGTTACAGATAAGAGATAAACCCATCAGGAAGAAGAATTGATCACCTAATACATTAGGATAAAATTATACAATACAAGATTATTTGAACAACATAAAATTGTTTATTGTTTTGCATTTTCTTAATATATATGTCTCACCAAGCCAATGATGAGCTCACATTATGTGAGGCCAGGGAGAACTATTGACTGGACTGGTAGACAAAGGGAGAGCAGTGGATATTGTCTACTTGGACTTCAGTAAGGCCTTTGACACTGTCTCCAAAAAGATCCTTACAGACAAGCTGATGATGTATGGACTGGATGAGCAGACAGTGAGGGGGATTGAAAACTGGCTGAATGGTTGGGACCAGAGGCTGGTAATCAGTGTCACGAAGTCTGATTGGAGGCCAGTAACTAGCAGTTTAGCCTAGGGGTCAAGATCAGGTTCAGTCCTGTTTAACATCTTCATTAATGATATGGATGATGGGGCAGTGTGTACCCTCAGCAAGTTTTCTGATGACTCGAAACTGGGAAGAGTGGCTGATACACCAGAGGATCCTGCTGCCATCCAGAGGGACCTTGACAGGCTGGAGAAATGGGTGGACAGGAACCTCAGGAAGTTCAACAAGGAGAAGTACAAAGTCCTGCACCTGGGGAGGAGCAAACCCACGCAGCAATATATGCTGCTGGACACCTAGATGGAAAACAGGTTGGCAAAGAAAGACCTGAGGGTCCTGGTGGACACCAAGTTCAACAAGAAGCCACCAATGTGCCCTTCCAGCCAAGAAGGCTAATAGTATCCTGGGCTGCATTAGGTAAAGTATTGTCAGCAGGTCGAGGGAGTTGACCCTTCCCCCTTGTGCCACGCCAGTGTGGCACTGGTGAGGCCGCACCTGGAGTACTTTGCGTAGTTCTGGGCTCCTCAGTACAGGACAGACATGGACATGCTGGAGACAGTTCAATGAAGGGCCACAAAAATGATTAAGGGGCTGGAGCACATCTCATACAAGGAAAGGCTGAGAGAGCTGGGACTGTTCAGCCTGGAGAAGAGAAGGCTCAGGGGGAACTTACCAATGTATATAAATACCCGAAGGGAGGGTGCAAAGAAGGCAGAGCCAGGCCCTTTTCAGTGGTGCCCAGTGACAGGACAAGAAGCAATGGCACAAACTGAAACACAGGAGGTTCCCTCTGAACATCAGGAAACACTTTTTTATTGTGAGGGTGACTGTGCACAGGTTGCCCAGGGAGGTTGTGGAGTGTCCCCCTTAGAGGTATTCAAAAGCCATCTGGACATGATCCCAGGCAAGTGGCTCTAGGTGGCCCTGCTTGTGCAGAGGGGTTGGACTAGATGACCTCCAGAGGTCACATCCAACCTCAACCATTCTGTTATTCTGTGATTCTATATCTTAAGAATCAGTCAAAATTGACTGCAAATTCAGAATATTTCTCTCAGTTGGAACTTTATTAGTAGGGTCTAAGTGATTTTGAAGGACACTGCTCTGAGACAATATGTGCAAAGCATTTTAAATAAGTGAACAGATTTTACTGGACTTTCAAGTACAATGTATATTTGAATGAAATTTATTTTAACAGAGTAATTTCTGAATAGGTTTTACAAATTTTACAGGTCTGCTTCACAACAAATCCCAGCTGAAGACTGCTGAAGACAACATAGCATGTTAAACTCAAGATACAAGGGTCTTTGTTGAATATATAATTACATAAGGCTTCTCAAATATAAATTTCTTTTGTTTCATAGGATCATTTCAAACAAAATTCTTCTTTTTTTAAAATATTTGCATACTAAATGAAAAAGTCTTTGCTTGCTGGAATGTTCTACTCTGAAATCAACTACTCATAACGTACACACTGATGTAAAACTTGAAAAAAACCCATACATTTTGGTGACTGAATTGCTACATTTTGTTTCTTAGTAGCTATCTTAGACTGACATTAAAAAAAATGCCAGGAAGCACATTAGCACATAGCAAAACAAAAAGCATTTGTTTCTACAACTAGAGAAAAAGAGCAAAAAAGGCAGAATGTTATAAGACATCTCAAATTCAAACTGTTTCTAAAATAGATCAAATTAGCATAAGTACATATTTTTTAAGTAGAACAAAACTAACCCAAATTCCATTTTGATCAAGTCCATTTGACATAAAAATGAAGTGGCTTATATCTTTTTTTTTTCAGATTGACATGTATTTAACCTTTTTTTTGAACTCTGCTTTTATTTTCAAATTGTGAACGTAAAAACTACCCCAGTGAGTCCGTCTAACCAAGAATTCTGTCTTGTGGTACTGACAGAGGAACTTCAAGAAAATGACATGTAGTAAAATTACCCTGTTGTGGCTACTTTACACACTCAATTCACTTTTTATTACCTCCCATGGAGACATTAGAGGATATATTCTTGCTTGTTCCTTTTGGTGTCTGTTTGTGGATCTACTTTCCATAATTTGCCTAATCCTTGTATTGGGTCTGTGTGGCAAAGTTTTGGTAGTGGGGAGGCTACATGGGTGGTTTCTGTGAAAAGCTGCTAGAGGCTTCCCCCATGTCAGATAGAGCCAATGCCAGCTGGTTCCAACATGAACCTGCCACTGGCCAAGGCCAAGACCATCAGTGACAGTGGTAGCACCTCTGTGATAACATATTTAAGAAGGGGCAAAAAAACCTGCACAACTGCCGCCGGACAGAGGAGTGAGAGTATGTGAAAGAAACAAGTCTGCAGACACCAAGGTCAGTGAAGAAGGAGGGGGAGGAGGTGCTCCAGGCACCAGAGCAGAGATTCCCCTGCAGCCCATGGTGAAGACCATGGTGAGGCAGGCTGTCCCCCTGCAGCCCATGGAGGTTAACGGTGGAGCAGATATCCACCTACAGCCTGTGAAGGACCCCACGCCGGAGCAGGTGGATGCCTGAAGGAGGCTGTGACCCTGTGGGAAGCCCATGCTGAAGCAGGCTCCTGGCAGGACCTGTGGACCCATGGAGAGAAGAGCCTAGGTTTGCTGGCAAGACTTGTGACCCTGTGGGGGACCCACACTGTAGCAGTCTGTTCCTGAAGGACTACAGCCCATGGGAAGGACTCATATTGGAGAAATTCCTGGTGGACTGTCTCCTGTGGGAGGGACCCCACGCTGGAGCAGGTGAAGAGTGTGAGGAGTCCTCCCCCTGAGAAGAAAGGAGTGGCAGGGACACTGTGATGAACTGACCTCAATCCCCATTCCCTGTCCCCCTGCGCCACTCAGAGGTGAGGAGGTAGAGAAAATCAGGAGTGAAGTTAAGCCCAAGAAGAAGGGAGGGGTGAGGAGAAGGTGTTTTTAAGATTTGGGTTTATTTCTCATTATCCTACTCTGATTTGATTGGCAATAAATTAAATTAATTTTTCCCCAAGTTGAGCCTGTTTTGCCCGTGATGGTAATTGGTGAGTGATCCCTCCCTGTCCTTATTGCAACCCACAAGCCTTTCATTATATTTTCTCTCCCCTGTCCAGTCGCGAAGGGGGAGTGATAGAGCAGCTTTGGTGGGCACATGACATCCAACCAGGGTCAACCCACCGCAATCCTTTAAAACCTACTGATACCATCTCTGTCACAAACTCCTGTTCTAACATATTACAGACATTTACTCTTTGCTGACAAAGAAGTTCTATCGTTCATTCTTTAACTGATCCCTGAGCAGCATCAACAGATGCCTCTTTGTTCTAGTGTTGCATGATTTAATGAATAACAGTTCTGCGGTCACCTACTCACCACCTTGTACTAGTTCTGACTGTGATGGAGTTATTTTTCTTCATAGCAGCCCATACGGTGTTGTGTTTTGGATTTGTGGCCAAAACAGTCACAGTCATGCACCAATGTTTTAGCTATTGCTGGACAGTGCTTACACAGCATCAAGGCCTGCTTTGTTTCTCTTGTGCCCCTGCCAGAAAGTAGGCTGGGGGTGAAAAAGAAGTTGGGAGGGGACACAGCGACCAAAGGGATATCCCATATCATATGACATCCTGCTCAGCAATAAAAGCTGGGGAGAGAAGGAAGAAGGGATGGACTTTGGGGATTATGGTGTCTGGCCTCCCAGGTGACCATTATACGTGAAGAAGCCCTGCATTCCTATAAGTGGCTGAACATCTGCCTGTTGATGGGAAGTAGTGATCGAATTCCTTATTTTGCTTTGCTTGTGTGCGCAGCTTTTGCTTTACCTACTAAATTGTCTTTATCTCAACCCACATGTTTTCTCACTTTAACCCTTTCAATGTTTTACCCTCTCCCCATCCCACTGTGAGTGGAGTAAGCAAGTGGCTGTGTGGGGCTGAGCTGCTGACCAAGGTTAACCCAAAACACAGCTTCACAATATTTTATATGTCATTTTCTTTCTATGTTTGTTTCTAAATAATAAAAAATACTTCAGTGAAGAGCTGAGATGTTTTCTTTAAACACGATTTCTCATGTACTAGTCTTCCATCCATTCATTATACATATATTTCATTATACATATATATTATTCTATATTTTTATATAATATATATTCTGCATTTTAATTATACATAGATAATTGCACCCAGCTGTAATAAATTTCTAAATCTCATAGAGCCATAGCTGAAGTAGCTATAAGAAACAAAAGTCCTTTAAATTAGAGAAGAATAAGATAGGAACAGATTCCTCCTAAATCTGAGAAATTCGACTGTCCCCACCTCTTTACCTCACCTTATTATCAGCATGCCACTTTGCAAAATTTCAACATTAATAAATATTCTGGTGATTAAAGCTTGAAATAATAGAGTAATTATTATGGTATATCTTAGGATGCTGGGGAGTGCCATTTTGTCAATTTGGATTGATCAGAAAGTCTGACTTATTTTTCATAGTGGCTGCAGGAATTATAACAAGATTGTGAATACAAAGAATTATGGTCTCGCATGTCTTATTCTCCATGAATCACTAAAAATGAAGACAAAGCTCTCTCAGCTTCATCTTAGCAGAAAAATTATGTGAAACCTCTCTTCAGTTTCAGTGGGGTTCTTCTAACAGTTTATCCTTTCGTCTGTTCATTCATCTGTTGTGACTGAATATATGTATATACATACATCAGTTAGGGAATTAGAGATAGCTGTGGTGGGAGTGTTTAGAATACTGACAAATCAAGCCTCTTTAAAACTGAATTTTATAAAAATGTTTTGTTAGCAAAACACTTTGTGTGAATGGTCAATTCTTACAAAATATTGATCTTCATCACTGTGTATACAGAACAGTTAGGCTCTAAAAGATTTTAAGTTAGTTGTGAGTATGCAAAATGGAGTTGATGCTGTGTATTTAGCACTGGTGACTGCATTTCTTGGTAGTTCTTAGTCACTGAGGCTAAAATGATCAAGCTTAAGAGCAAGAGAAGTTGGAATTGAAGTGGGAGGTCTCCTTCGCTCCTGATACTATTTACTGTTTTTTTCAGTTTTGCCAGTCAGTTTGGGAGGATGCCCTGTCTATTTGCAATGCCTTGTGCTTTGTTCTTTTTTGGGGGGGCAGCTTTTGTTACTTGGATGTCTCCTACATACAGGTACATCCATCCTTCTTTACCCCTTTGGTAATCATATTGCTCACTTTTTCTGGCTATGCCTTCACAGTGTCACAAAATACTTATTGATAGTACTCTTGTAACAACAATACTCCAGCATTGTTATTTGTTTGCTAAAGTACTTGTTTAGTACTTCAGTAAAATTATATTTATGTTCAAGGCAAGCTAATATTAATTACATCCTGCTTAAATAATTTATAAGTGTCACAGGTTTCTGCCTAGGCTACAGCTCACTCTGATCTCTGGTGTTGCTACGTGTTTCAGCAATACTGACCTTTGTGTTTGAATGTCCAGTTCCCTTGTAGACTGACAGAAAGACAAAGAATAAACTATATAATTTAAGAATGTGTACAATTTCCCAACTAGCCTTTGAGACTGAATGGTAGCTTGATTTCAAGACTATCTTGTTAGGTAAATCTTAATGAGGTCACCTTTCAGCTGCTAAATTAAAGCAGCAAGGAAATACATTATTCTTACATCATAGCCACTGCCAGCTGACAGTGAGATGCCTTTATTTATGTGACATTTTGTCTTCACATTTTGTTTTTCTGCTCTAAATGGAAGGAAACTTTAGTACTGAAAATTAGTTCTGTTGTTACTAATTGTTGCTTCCCTTTTATAAAACTATTTACTATCTCCCTTTCCTGTGAATAGAAAGACATTTAAATGTACATTTCCACATGACAGTTCTTAGAGTTTCACAATATGTAAAACCTTATTGCCTTTATAAAAACATTTTAAATGGAATATTGTCAGATCATGCCTCACCCAGGAAAGAAACCATGGTGAGCTGAATTTGCTATCCATTAGCTTAAATGTTTAAATTAGCTTCTTATTATTAGGATTGTAAAGTATTGAAAAGTGTTGAACAATTCAAGTATGGATCATATACCTCTGATGATGTCCATGTAGCAAGAATTATGCTCTGAGTTGAACTAAATGAACTGCGGAGATCTATCCCCAGAAACCTTCTTGTGATTCTATGATTCTCCACTTTTTTCATCACACTTCTTTCTTCTATCAATGTAAACTTCTAAATTTAAAATAAAGGGTGAAAAAAGTGCATTTAAAAAAAAAATCTCCTGGTACTCTGAAGACAAACTCTCCTCTACAAGCTGGTGGGAAGAGGTGTGAATCAACATGGAGATTAGTACCAACTGATTTTATTTAAACAACAACAACAAAACAAATCAATTAATTTCATTTGATTCATAACCTGCATCCAACAAATTAGGATGTTTACTTGCCTGTGTGTTCCCCAACCATCGTGCCAGATAGCAGCACTCTCTACCATGTACTGAAATTGTTATTCATTCTGGAACTCCAGAACTTTCAGAATTAGAGACCACACCATTATAAGATACATTGTTTACATTAAACTTGATCTTTCCCACTATTTCATTTACTTCGGGTTTATTGCTACCAGTGATTTCCTTCTCATTTATTGTGCAGTAGCCCTGTTTAGGCTGCATTTTGAGACAGACGATTTATTTATCTATCCAATTTCTGAAGTTAACTGCCAATTTTTTTTAATGTGATCTCAGTACTCTTGAAAATAAGTTTTCACCTACTTATATAGCAGCTTCATATTGGCAGATAACAAAAATCCCACAAAACAACCAAAACCCCTTGGATCTACTATATGGTAAAATCATAAAATTACTGTAATATTTTTTCCTCCTTCTTTCTGATTTTTTCAGAAATAAAAAATGTTAGGTAT
>NW_008824542.1:4887645-4893237 GCF_000699105.1 Pygoscelis adeliae
TGCCTTTTAACTTTCAGATATGCCTTTCATGTTCAGACTTGATCCAAAGATAATTCAAATGTCCTGAAAGGTTTCCCCTTTTCATTTTTTTGCTACAGCAGCATGGATCAGAAGTCATTCCAGCAGTGTCAAGACAAGAGACCCACAGAATAATGCTTAAGTTGTACAATGTCTACCTTAGGAGGCCAGGTAAAACTTTTCTAAATTGAGCAGGATGTTGTCTTCAACAGTGATCTGTCATTGAAAAAGTGATCTTTATTGTGAAAAAGATCTCTGTGAACACAAAGGTCCTGAAAATTGCTCCATAAACTTTGTTAATTACAATTATAAAAGTCAGAGGTTCTTTTGATTAATAAAAAATTAGTCTAAGAAAGAAAAGGCTGAGAGAGTGAGATCACAATACAGAAGGTTATTCTTAACTCTTCATTTCAGCACTAATCTCTTGAGTAAAATATTTGTATGTCTATATGGATTATGCAAGGAGGCATCAGTTTTCCTGGGATAACTGTATTTCCACACTATTGAGTCTGTGCAGCACAAAGATAATATAGCTCATTTGAAGTATTAAAACTCACATATATGCTCAGAAATCTCCCTGATAAAATTGCAGGACATCAAGGAATGCCCACAAGAGGAGACAGTTATCTAGCCAAGAAACCTACAATACTTAAAATATAACAACAATAACAACCTCTTGAGGATTTGCTTGTTTTAACAGTTGATTCAAATTCCATCCTCTAATGCCTAAATACTGTAAAAATTAATGAACCCAGTTACAACCTGCTTTAAGCAAGTGCACAGAAGTATTTTCTGTTGTTGCACAAATTATTTGTATAATAACACAGTAGCACCATGACCTGTCCATGGCCCTCAGAAGCTAGAATCAGTCCAAAAAGCATTCTCTGATCAGCCATTTATGATTTTGTCATAGCTTGTTCCCCCAAAAGTGTTTCTTCTTCAAATTGAATAGTTCTAGTTGACTTAGTCTATCATTTCATGGAAGACATTTCACCCTTCTTACCATCTTTATAGCCATTAGGTCTTATTGAAAGACTGTCATCACAATTGCTTAAGTATTTAAAATCTTTTGTGTCAGATTCTATTCAAGCATTAGGAATGATGAAGGCCTTGGTAAATCCATTATGTCAGATATCAAGAGATTTACACTTGTTTATACAGTCCAGTGAGTGAATAGAAGAGAAAGTAGCTGGGATAAGCTAAAAGCTTGTTTCTGGGGACAAATTTCAGAAAGGATGTATGAGGAAACCCAGGACAATCAGAGATAAACAATAGGACAAGGAAACAGCTGAACTCCAAGCAAAGCACCAAGGGAAGCAGCAGAGAGAGACAGAATGCAGACATTCAGGAGAAGGTCTAGACCTGGACAGTTCAAGTAAAAGGACTGGGAAACTGACACTACAACAGGTGAAAAAGTGTTGTGCAGAAACATCTAGAATCAGACCTGGGGTTTAAAGGCCATCAGGTGCCCTGACTTCTTGAAAGAACCCAATAGTTTCTCCTCTGTGGAAATCAGCTGTGCATGATATCATCCTAAAACAGGCAGAATGACTAATGGCTTATGAAATAAATACTGTAATTCTTTATTCACTAATGGCTTGTGAAATAAGTATTGCAATTCCTTATTTACTTCATTTTTTGTTAGTCTCATCCCAATGATGATAGGCACTTATCATCAGTGCCTATATTTCTGGTGTCATAACTAAAGTTTTTATTCATGACAACATTAATATCCGTCCTTGCACGAGGAATAAAAAAGGCTACCAGATCCTTCTTCTGAAAACAATGAAGAAATATACATTTTTCAAGACAAAATGTGGTGGTTCCAATACTGAGTAAGTCTGTGAATGGAGCCAATTTCTATTACATTATTTTCCTAAGCAAATAGTCAAGCAAAAATGAGTTTCATATTCAATTGTTGTACCTGTGTCTAAAGAATTCTGTCACAATATTTAGGCCAAGTGTTGACTAAGTACAAAATGCTAAATATTTATTTATAAAACTATAATATATGCTAGAAACTGTTACAGAAATTTAAAAAGTACAATAATTCTTATGACAGATGGATAGCTGTGTGAAAAAAAATGCTGATTCTGAGTTAGAAATACAGGATTACATCTAAAAAAATTAATTCCTGGCAGAAAGATGACTGAGAAAAAAGCCCTGGAGGTGGGAGAGTATCCAAATAATTCTGACTGGGCTCACATCAGACAGATTTTTTATTCAAAAACTTCATAAGAGAAATAACTTCTTTTATTACTATTCTTTCATCCAATCTAGAGGAATTTTTTATGTGCTGCATATTTCTATTTCCTGGCAAGTTCTATATGTTTACTCTTCAGTTGTCTACCAATGGGTAACTTACCAGTATCCTGATTTGATCCTGTACCACTGAAGACAGCAAAACTGTACACTGATCTCATTTGGTTCAAGATCAAATTCTTAGTCCTAAATCTTAGACAATGCCAATTAATAGTGACATGACAGCTAGTATAATATCACATAATTTACTCTTACAGTCTGTGTATGGTGAAGAGTTGACCTCTGCTGTGGAACTATTCAGCATAGAATTCACCTAAATAATGGTTCACTATCTTCTCAGAGCTGTTTGAATGGACGTTCAATATGCAATTAGAAGGCCAACCTCATAGTATGTGTATAGAAGTAATAAGGAGAGGAAACCTTGGGAAGGTTGTTCAGATCATGAGTTTAACCAAACTGATCTGGATTCATTACTGCAAGTGCGTTTCTTCCCCAAAGCAGTTGACCTCTGGGTAAGTACGTTTCACTGCATCCAAGGGTTCAGGTCCCCCGAGTTTCCAGATCGAAGGGTTGAGCACAGTATGTTGTTCCTCTCTGGTCTGCACAGATCGGTTTCTTCTCAGTTTGCAAAAGATTGGTGTAACTACAGAGCTAGGAAATTAGTAGGAATTGCTCTTGGCTCCTTTGGTTTCTACCCAAACATAGTGAAACTCGTTACCCAACTTGGATGCTAAACTCAGATGGCTGAAGTCAGGTAGTGGGACGACTTCCCTCTCCCTGTATTTCCCAGTGTTGCTCCATACATAAGAATCTACTTTACAAAACCACTATTTTTCCTTTTCAAATTCAAAATATGGATTTGAGGGTTTTTTTAAAATGCCTCATATGTTATACCAGCTACCTTGTCATTTTTTAATCACTTGCTGTGTTCTAGTCCTGACTCTACTCCCACTGAAGATGTCAAGAGGAGTTATTTATTTTTGTTATAAGAGGAGCATTATTCTGGGTATTCATATTAAAAGAACTTACAGCAGCATTTATTCTTTGTACTGAAATATGCCAACCAAACATCCATTCTGCAGTCAAGCAGACTGTTCATGAATAAAGTACTGAACAAAAAAAAGCAAACTTTTCTGGATAAAGATTATCGGAAAAATCTAAATTTATTAGAGGAATGGAAAATATTCATATTTTTAAAAATGGATTTTCTTGTCTATATTTATTAAAAAAATAAAAAGAGAAATCAACAGAAAGATATCTATTAAAAAATTAAATACAAAGTGAAAAGTTACAATAACACTAGTCATTATGTCAACTTTATCCATTTTTCATGTACTTTTCTTCTAATTCTGATATATTCATGTTAGACACTTGTTTTCAACTTCTTTCAGAACTTGGAAAGCATCAAGAATCATCAAATCCTAATGATTATAAGCCTCATATCAGAGATCTGACTTCCATAAAAAGATAAAAGTGGTTTACTCAGCAAGGTGTGTTCTCCATGCCAACTGTGTATTCTTCCAAGATGCACATAATATGCTACTCTAGCTCTTCAGCTTTGTACGGGTTTTGTGAAGACTGTGTTATATCTTATATGTTTAACAAATAGAAGAAACTTTGTAGGCCATATATGTGAATGATAGACTACATAAATATGAATGAAAGTTTTTAATATCTCTAAAGAAAATTTAGAGTTATTTAAATAATTTATCTGGTTATCCACTGATAACCAGATTTCTATTAGTAAAACATAGATAACAACAAACTTTACACGACAAAATAGAAGTAAAATATCTACCACTTTAAAGGACTTTATGATGCCTGTTTCTCCTCAGAAATGGACACTTGCTCTCAATAAAAGTCTAAATGAAGTCAAGTCTCAACCAAATTTCCTCCAGAATTCTCTCTTTGAGGAGTACCTTTGTGTAGCAAGCACAGTTTGCAGAGCAGCTGACAAAGTTTACTCTTTGTGGCTGTCTTCCTCTACCACATTGACTCTTGGATCCAGAAATAACATAACACTAACATATAAAACTAAAACAGGCAGAATGACTAATGACTTATGAAATAAATACTGTAATTCTTTATTCACTAATGGCTTGTGAAATAAGTATTGCAATTCCTTATTCACTTCATTTTTTGTTAGTCTCATCCCAAGTCAGGAAAGGTTAATATATAAATTAATACTTTGTCAGAGTAGGCTTTTTTACTTCAGTATTTGTTTACTTTAACTTTACTCAGATTTTATTTATTTTAGGCTTTATTTAAAAAGGAAATAAATTTTGAAGCTACATTTTAATTATTACTGAAAAGTGTCTTAACACACTGCTTGAGTGCTGGCTATTTGGGAATATTTTGGCAATGCATGGATGTGTTCAATGTAAAATAATATTTATTTGGATACTAAAAAGCACAGCTAAAAGCCTGTGCAGCTTAATGTATAAATATCGTGACACACTCTCCATGTATAAGTGTTTGATAGGAACACCTGTTTTTCTGTCTTGGACTGTGTGATATAACCATGGATGGTTTCATGGAATAAGACAACATCAGAGAAGGGAAGTGATCGTGCCCCTGTACTCGGCACTGGTGAGGCCGCACCTCGGATACTGTGTTCAGTTTTGGGCCCCTCACTACAAGAAAGACATTGAGGTGCTGGAGCATGTCCAGAGAAGGGCAACGAGGCTGCTGAAGGGTCTAGAGCACAAGTCTTCTGAGGAGTGGCTGAGGGAACTGGGGCTGTTTAGCCTGGAGAAAAGGAGGCTGAGGGGAGACCTTATTGTGTTCTACAGCTACCTGAAAGGAGGTTGTAGCGAGGTGGGTGTTGGTCTCTTCTCCTAAGCAACAGGCAATAGGACGAGAGGAAATGGCCTCAAGTTGCACCAGGGGAGGTTTAGATTGGATGTGAGGAAAACTTTCTTTACTGAAAGAGTGGTTAAACATTGGAACAGGCTTCCCAGGGAAGTGGTTGAGTCACCATCCCTGGAGGTATTTAAAAGACGTGTAGATGAGGTGCTTAGGGACATGGTTTAGTGGGCATGGTGGTGTTGGGTTGACAGTTGGACTCGATGATCTTAGAGGTCTTTTCCAACCTAAATGATTCTATGGTTCTACGATTCTGTGATCATTTATAGGATTAATAATATGTGATAAGGCATATCAATATTTCTCATCAGAAGATCATAGAATCATAGAATCATTAAGGTTGGAAGAGACCTCTAAGATCATCGAGTCCAACTGTCAACCCAACACCACCATGCCCACTAAACCATGTCCCTAAGCACCTCATCTACACGTCTTTTAAATACCTCC
>NW_008824542.1:4894241-4928104 GCF_000699105.1 Pygoscelis adeliae
CAACTGGATTGAACTCCATTTACCACAACTCTCTGGGCCCGGCCATCCAGCCAGTTCTTTACCCAGCGCAGAGTCCACCTGTCTAAGCCGTGAGCCGCCAGCTTCTCTAGGAGAATGCTGTGGGAGACGGTGTCAAACGCCTTACTGAAGTCCAGGTAGACCACATCCACAGCCTTTCCCTCGTCCACTAGGCGGGTCACCTGGTCATAGAAGGAGATCAGGTTGGTCAAGCAGGACCTGCCTCTCATGAACCCATGCTGGCTGGGCCTGATCCCCTTGTTGTCCCGCACAAGATCTTACTAAGTGGAGGGTCACAGGATGAAAACATCTGAAGAAGCACTTGAAAGATGATGAGGAAGCTGCCAGAGGAGAGTGAGTTGGGTGAGTACAACTGCCTTTGTCCTTCCAATTGCAAAGGTGTCCCATGGGCTTAGGAAATGGCTAAAAGGAGCCATTGATCTGGTAGTCAACATATGGGAACTGAATGCAACAAGGGGGGACTGAATGCATGGTAGAAAAGGTGATCAAAGTTGTCACTCGTGTATATAGCCTAAATGATTGACATAAGGAAAGATGTTTTTCATTACATCAAATGGAGGAAATTAGTAGAAATTTGTAGGCAAACCCACATCTGAAAGTCTGACTGCCAGGGTCAAGGCCAGCTCAGAGCCAGGGCAAACGAGGGCACCCCCTTCCCCTGGGGAGCAGCTCCCAGGCAGCACTGTGGGGAGGTCATGGCCAGGGCCCACACCAGCCCATGGGAGCTGCCTTCCAGCTGAGGATCTAAAGTGTGAGCTACAGTCCCCACTGCACCACAGCCCTGCCCTGCTAGGCCCTGCTCATGAGCCCCACTGAGCTGGGCCTGACCAATGGGCTGATGGCCTGGCCTGGCCTTGGCCCATCCTCATGGAGGTGCCTGGTGCCCGGGGCTGGGGTTGCCCCCTGCTGCACTGCTCCTGCCCAGGGCGGTGGGACAGGCCCTAACCGCAAGGCACTTGAGGGTCCCGGTGCTCCTGGGGGGTCTGGACAGTGCCCGGCTCCCAGGAACTACCAGCTCTCATTGTGCCCTGGAAATATTCATCCTGTGTCAGCAGGGTCCTGCAGGTGGACATTCAGTCCCCCATTCTGGGAGACAGGCCCAAAATTCCCTCAGGGTGCACAAACCCTTGATGGTCTTCATGAAGTTTACTATGGTTTACTTAAATGCTGCTTCAAACTGGGGAAAAATGCAGGAGTCATGGCCAAGGAACAAACTAAATACTGTTTAATTTTATTTTATCTGTTACCTTGACCATTAGTCTCACTTCTCTGAGATATAATTTCTACAATATATCAAAAATAATATGACCATTTGTAACTGCCAGCTGAATTCATGTGGGACTTCACACAGCAATATGATAGACCTGGAGGGTTTAAGCAATTTGCAGGAAAGTTTGGCTTTGGACAGCAAATCCTATTATGTTTTAATGTTTTGGTCAAAATTGTCAACAAATTCATTACAGAAAGAGCAAGAAAGAAAGAAAGAAAAAAGAAAAAAAAAATTAGGCTCTTGTCCATGTTTTTAGAACTATTACTTTTCAGAATAATTACAGAAACACAATGACCTCTTGCTTGTATTTTCTCCAAAGAGGAAAACTAGAAATCTAATGACAGAAACTAATGTCAGAGAAAAAGATTTACCAAAGCATAAGGAGACAGGTAAAACTAAAAAATAATTATAAAAAAATAAAATAAATCAATTTATTTTAGAGTTCTGTGATCTGCCACCAACTCTTGAATATAATAAATGTACAGCTAGGAGGGAAATCAGTCAGCACAAACAGAAACATAAATGGTGTTGTATGAGGTTGCTCTATACTCATAATCTGTCAGCCCAGGTCAATCAATACTGAAATGAAATGAGGAGAAATAAGTTACACCTTGATTCTACTTTCAGAAGGAGGAAGTCTGGAAGTCCATAAAACTGCCTGAGAAGACATCTATTAGATTAAAACAAGCCATTGCAACATGTCCCAGGATATAAATATTGTTAGAGGAAATGGTTTTCCCGTTTGTTGTAAAAAGCAGAACTGATACTTCAAGTGGTAGAAATTTACTTAGTAAATTTATTTAGAAGGTATCATAGTAGTAAGATCCATTTGTGAGGACACAGAGAGTATAGTTTCCTGCCTAATTATTACTAGCTCATCTTTATTCAGAATTTTATTATAATACTACAAACTAAAAAGTCAATGATTGGGCAGGAGCTAGTACTAGTAAACCTTTCCTTTTTTCATCTTGATTATAAAAGCTGATTTTGATAGCTTAATGTAAGAACCTAATTCAAGGAATATAAACATTAATATTTATTTGGAGACTTAATTTGCACCCAGTGCGTACTGCAAATGAATATTGCTTTGAACTACTGCTTTTAACAGCTAGGATTATTTAATGTAGCTAAAAATGAATTCTCACATTTGAAACTATCCTAAATAATAAGAGACATGCAGATATGCCACCTTGGAAAGTCTATTTCCTTCCTGTTATTACCATGGTCCTGTGATGCATCAACCTGCTGATGCACATGACTAGTATCCAATTATTACAAACATTACACCACATATCTAACAATCTTCTGATCATCTCTTTCAAAAGTGTAAAGCCCTGAGTTTGCAGAAGAGAGGTGGGGAAGTTGCACATGTGTGTAAACAGAAAATTTAATCTATGCAATGATGGAAAGCTGAAAGTTAAGTGCACAACACATGAAGTGTATTACATCAGTAACTTTGGTTTTTTTTCTTTTTCTGAAGAAATATATTGATCAAAACTATTATGCTGCCATTCCATTATATGCATTTGTGATATCTGTTACTTGCTCATTTTGGGCTATAGAGCTGATGACCAGTTTCTTTTTCATACTGAGTTGACATGAATGGCCTGGGAAGCTGCTTTTTCTTTCTTTTCTTTTTTTTTTTTTTTTTTCTCTGCAAGGTTTCTGAATCATTACTCAAACCATTTTTCCCTACTTTTCTAGAAGAAAGGCTTTGGTAATGCCAAGAACATGTTAAGATTAGGAATGAAAATATTTCTGGGTATGAGCCACCTGTGAGGAAATTATTACTACATAATAACTACTTGTGCTGGTTTTGTCTGGGATAGAGTTAATTTTCTTCATGGTAGCTAGCATGAGGCTATGTTTTGGATTTGTGCTGAAAACAGTGTTGATAACACAGGGATGTTTTCGTTACTGCTGAGCAGTGCTGACACAGAGTCAAGGCCTTTTCTGCTCCTCACCCCACACCACCAGCGAGTAGGCTGGGGGCGCACAAGAAGTTGGGAGGGGACACAGCTGGGACAGCTGTCCCCAACTGACCAAAGGGATATTCCATACCATATGACGTCATGCTCAGCATATAAAGCTGGGGGAAGAAGAAGGAAGGGGGGGACGTTGGGAGTGATGGCGTTTGTCTTCCCAAGTAGCCATTACATGCGATGGAGCCCTGCTTTCCTGGAGATGGCTGAACACCTGCCTACCGACGGCAAGGAGTGAATCAATTCCTTGTTTTGTTTTGCTTGCATGTGCAGCTTTTGCTTTACCTATTAAACTGTCTTTATCTCAACCCACAAGTTTTCTCACTTTTACCCTTCTGATTCTCTCCCCCATCCCACCTGGGGGGAATGAGCGAGGGGCTGTGTGGTGCTTATTTTCTAGCTGGGGTTAAACCACAACACTACTATGCAATTGGAACACTTGAAATTCCATTAGTCTTTCATGTTTTTTAAAAAATCAAAGCAAAACAATTTTACAATTGTATTTATTCTGTATGATTTAACGTATGTCTCTAGAGTACCATGTATCCTGTTTGAGTCAATCATTGGCATATACATTTCCTCACATTCTGTGAGATAAGCAGCAGAAAACAAAGATGATAGTTTTATTGATTCTTTATACTCTCTCCTCATGGTTGTTGACCCTAGCCAAGAGCTAAGCATCCACACAGACACTTGCTCACTGCCCCCCACACCCAGTGGGACAGGGAGAGAATAGTAAGAGCAAAAGTGAGAAAAATTGTAGGTTAAGAGAAAAATTTAAGTAATGAAGGAAAAAAGAAGAAAAAAAAAGTCACGTAAAAACAATCACTCATCAATTCCAACAAGCAAACTGATGCCCAGCTAGTCTCTCGGCAACAGCTACCTTGGAAAACACCCATATTTTATTTTTGATCGTGACGTCACACAGTATGGAATACGCCTTTGGCCAGTTCAGATCACCTGTTTCAGTTGTGTTTTTTTTCTCTGCGATTACACAGCAGCTACCACTACAGGGTCCTGTAACTGAAGTTAAGATCACAGGAATGTAACTAAAACAAAGAAGAGTAATCCCTAGGGTTTTGGGGTTTTTTTCCAGTTGTTACAGCACAAGACTCAAGGCAGTCATCCAGTAGGTTTTGAAGTAACTCTGATTTCAGAAGTGCTGTGTGCACATAAGATTTTAGTTCCATTTATTCAATTACTACATATGGGTACAATTAAAATGGGGGAATCCCTAGATATAGGTACAATGAAAAGGTGGGAATTCAAAGATTTAAGAACTTAAAGCAGTACAGAAGTTATAAAGAGAAAGAAAACAAACAAACAAACAAAAAACCCCCAACTTTTAAAATTTAGGAGAAATTTTGGGGAGTCATGAGCAGCCTGGATTTTGGAAATTAAAATAAGACTCATGTAGAAGTGTTTAAATCCTCAAAATGCAGAAAACATTGTCTTCAAAAGCTAAAGAACTTCCTGAGGTTTATTTTTTCTAGAAACTGAAAAGTGAACAACTAAAATTTATTCACATATCTTCCTACATATATTGCAGAGGCACTGAACAGGTGAATGATGGAACTCTGTCTATACCCTTTGAGGTCACAAATTATCCTGTAAAAATTAATTCACAATACATTTCTGCAGTATTAGGAAAAATAGATGTAGCTGGGATATCACTATATAATTGGCCTTTACAAAACATGCTTTATAAGTACTAATTTAGTATTACTACATTTACATGTAGTAATAAATATTAGAAATACTTTTTTTTCCTCTTAAAGTTTTGAAGTCTGATTACTTATGCCCTTCATGTTAAGTCGTTCTAAAATCATCACTATGGACATTAATCTCCATCATTTTTATCCCAGTTGTAAACATTTCATATAATTGTAGAATCATTTAGGTTGGAAAAGACCTTTAATATCATCAAGTCCAACAGTTAACCTAACACTGCCAAGTCCACCACTAAACCATGTCCCTAAGCGCCTCATCTACCCGTCTTTTAAATACCTCCAGGGATGGTGACTCAACCACTTCCCTGGGCAGCCTGTTCCAATGATTTAACAGAAATATATCTATAAACAGCCTTTGAAACTTAATGGATTGTCAGTCTCTCTTCTGACAGTCTCTTTGTCATCATAGAAAACTTTAAAAGTTTTATCAAAATACAGAGAAAACACAACGTGGGATTTTTGGACATCAGCTAGAACTTTATGGCTCTGAAAGTAACTATTAATTTCTGCAGATTTTAAGTCTTATGTTCATTCAAATCTGAATTATTCTTTAGCATGTATAATATTTGCATTGTTTTAAACAATCTTTTTTTGTCTTTCTGGCTTGCTTTCTTGCTTTCTTTTCAAAAAAATGTTTTGCCAGATTTCCAAGAGAGGGGGCTTGACTCACACATAGTCAACCTCTACTTTAGCAATTTAGAACAATACTTAATAATGCTGACAGCTATGCTGTTATTTCTTTTTGGATGACTAATGGAACCATAGACTCTTAAATTATATAAATGGGCAAAAATGTAACATTTAAAAGATGAAAACCTTAGTAAATTTTGTAGAAAATGTGACCCAAAATAAAATCTAATTAATTTCCCTGACAGAAAATTATGCCATTGTGTTTTACCTGAACTGTTTACTGCAGTTCTGCTGATGTATTTTCTAACAAATACCTCTGGCTATGACCTTATGCAGTGTATTGTTCTGTAACTTCAATGCATGTTGTATGTATTCTAGCATCCAAAGTTAAATTACTACCAGACGGCCTTATGAAAAAATCACAAAGATTTTAACAGAAAACAGTGTTTTCTTCAGCCAGCCTATGGAATTTATGAGAAGTTTATGAATGGCAGAGCGTTTTATAATGTGCTTTAAAAGACTTCTAGAAATTCCCTATTAAATTCAGTATGCTTTTCAAAGATGTTTTTCAGCTGAAATCTGTCATGTGATTTTCTGTTGGGTTTTCTTAATGGGTAATTAGTATATACTTTTAAAGTTGTTTTTCACATATGTGGAGTCTCGTGACAAGAAACATGATGTAATAGTCATATTTGAAATAATTAATGTTTTATTCCTTTTTTATTATTATTATTATATCATCATTATATACCTGGATGATTATTGCAGCAGTCATTAATAAAATAAGGAAAAACCTCTTAAAGAATAAATGTACTATATTTTTCTTCATAAAAAATAAGTGAGCTACAATTTTGCTTTGTACTAGACTACTCCCAAAGCAAACTTCAAATTCTTATTTTCTAGCTAGATTCTGACAAGAAATATATGGACATTTTCCATAAATTTAGAAAGTTTTTGCCTACTAGGAATACACTGAAATCTTGACAAGCTGAATCTAAACAAACTTTGTGATACTACTGTATTTCCACTCATATAATATTGAACCCAGGGCAACCACATTTAATAAAACTAAAGTCTGATTTTTATATTTGTAGTAAAGCAAAAGTACCTGGGAATGTAGAACAGTATTGTCAACTGACTTTCAGTGAGCATAAAAAATTCCTAACTTTGTTTAATTTCCAGGATAGATGTAGATGCAGTGACTAACTGCTACAAGGTAGCTGGAAATATAAACTTCAAACATATTTTAAAATATTTGCTCTTACACACTGAACTCCTTATGACAGTGGTCATCTTCCTGTTCTGCAGCTGTACACTGTTCAGCACTGTGATAATTTTATGATCCACAACTGTGGTTCCTTAATGTTACCAAAATGTAGTTAAGGCCTACAATCATTTTAAGATGATGTGTGGATACCCATTGAACTTGACTATGAATTAATAATAAATGGATGGATTAATTACTTCTTATAACTTATCCGCATTAATGCAAACTGACATTATTAGCATCCTAAAATATTGGTATGTAGCATTTACATAAACAGTGGTATCTTTTTTATCCAGTAATATAAAGTAATCCTGATTACTTTCCCATGATACAATTACACTAACTGCATTGTCACTACAGAGTAATTCATATTAGCGCACATTTGAAGTATAACTGAGTCTTTGCTTGTATTTGTCCTAATCTTAACTGAATCTCAATTGCACAAGAAACTATGTAAATTTAACAGGATTTTATTTACTAGCAGATGATGAACTAGGACCTGTGTTCAACCTAGCACCCAGGACAGCTGAGCCTGAGCCCCACAGCAGCATCCAGAGGAAGTGATGACAGTAGTGGGAGACTCCCTGCTGCAGGGGATAGAAGCCCCCACCTGCCTATCTGACTGCTATCTAGGGAAGCTTGCTGCTTGCCCAGTCTCAGATCCAGAATGTTGTGAAGAGGTTGCTGAGGCTTGTCTGGCACTGAAACTATTCCTCCCTGCTGCTTTTCCATGTAGGCATCAACAATATGGGAGGAGGGGTGTGGTTCGCATCAAGTGTGACTATGTGGCTCTGGGAGTGATGGTCAAGGACATGGGGGGCCAGGTGGCTTTCTCCCAAGTCCTGCTAGTGAGGGGAAAAGGCTTGAAGAGTGAACAGTTTCTGCTGGTCAACACCCACTTGCATTGTTTGTGCTGACCAGAAGGAATTGGCTTTTACAACCTCTTTAAGGATCATGGACTACTAGGAAGAGAGAGGATCCACTTGAACAAGTGGGGCAAAAGAATCTTTGACAATAGGCTGGTCAACCTGGAGAAGAAAGCTTTAATGTAGGATGGGAGGGAGATGATGGCTCACAGACAAGTGAAGAAGTAGTGGATCATGATGGCAAGCAATTGGTGCAAGATGGTATGGACAGGAGAAACCTTGTGATCAGCAAAACAAGTTCGAAGGGGTCCCATACGATGCACACAAATAAGGAAGTGCAAACAGGAAGTCTGTGTGCAGTTGCAGGATTACAATCTCACTGAGATCACAGAGATGAGGTGGGTTAGCTCACAAAACTGGAGTGGTATAACGGGAGAATACCAACTGCAGAAAGGACAGACCAGGAAGGCAAGCAAGGGATATTGCCCTTCATGTGAGATAGGAACTGGAGTGCATGGAGCTGCTTTGGGATGGATGATGAGCCAGCTGAGAGCTAATGGGTCAGGATTAGAGGCCAAACCAATGTAAGTAACGTGGTGGCATGTGTCTGCTAAAAATTGCCTGATAAGGAAGTAAAAGCAGTTGAGGCCTTTTTCAGAGAAAAAGAAAAAGCCTTATGCCCACAGGCTCTGGTCCTTCTGGGGGACTTGAACCACACCAATATCTATGGGAAAGACAAAACAGCAAAGCACAACCAATCCAGGAGTTTTCTGGAGTGCATGGTTGGCAACTTCCTAACACAGGTGATCAAGGAGCCAACCAGGGAGATGCTCTGCTACACCTCATGCTTACAAACAAGGAATAACTGGTTGGGAATGGAAAGATGTGGTGCAGTTGGCTACAGCATGCTTGTTGGAGTTAGGGATCCCAAGAGGAGGGAACAAGGCAAATAGCAGGATCATAACCCTGGACCTCAGGAGAGCAGACTTTGGACTGTTCAGGCATCTACTTGGAAGAATCTCATGGGCCTTGGAGAGAAGATGCTCCGGTAGAGCTGGTTGATATTCAAGGATGACCTCCTCAAAACTCAAGAAGAATCCACAACTACCTGAAAGGAGGTTATAGCGAGGTGGGTGTTGGTCTCTTCTCCCAAGTAACAAGTGATAGGATGAAAGGAAATGGCCTCAGGTTGCACCAGGGGAGGTTTAGATTGGCTATTAGGAAAAATTTCTTCACCAGAAGGATTGTCAAGCATTGGAACAGGGAAGTGGTTGAGTCACCATCCCTGGAGGTATTTAAAAGACGTGCAGATATGGCACTTAGGGACATGGTTTAGTGGTGCACTTGGCAGTGTTAGGTTTACGGTTGGACTCGATGATCTTAATCTTTTCCAACCTAAATGATTCTATCATTCTATGATTCTATGATCCTGGCATGGACAAAGTCAAGCAAAAACAGCAAAATATCTGTATGGATGAATAACTTTTTTAAGTTTTTACAAAACTTAAATAAAAAAGAAAACATACAAGAGGTGGAAGCAGGGTGAAGTCACCCATGAGGAATATAGAGACTCTCTGAGTGTGCAGGGGTAGGATTATGAAAGCCAAAGCCCACCTGGAGCTGAATCTGGCAAGTCATGTGAAGGACAATCAAAGAGGGCTTCTACAGATGTAGCAGAAGCAGAAGGAAGACTAGGGAAAATGTTGGTCAGCTGCTGAATGGGACAGAGGAGCTGGTGACAAGGGACGCAGAAAACACCAAGGTAATCAATACCTTCTTTACCTTGGTCTTCAATGATAAACTCAGCCTTCAGCAATCCCTGAGACCAGTGGGAAAGTCTGGAGCAAGAAAGACATACATTACACTCAGTAGAGGAGGATCACGTTAGGGAACATTTAAACCAACTGAACATACACAAGTCCATGAGATCTGATGGGATGCACTCACAAATGCTGAGGAAGCTGACTGATGTAATTGTGAGGCCATTCTCAATTATTCTTTAAAGGTCATGCAGGTTGTGGGAGGTTCCAAAGGTCTGGAAGAAAGTAAATGTCCCTCCTATCTTCAAGAAGAACAAGAAGGAAGACCCAGGGAAATGCAGTCTGGTCAGTCTCACCTCAATCCCTGGGAAGGTAATGCAGCAAATAATCCTGGAAATCATTTCCAAGCATACCAAGGACAAGAAGGTGACTGGGAGTATTCAGCATGGATTTACAAAGGAGAAGTCATGGCTGACCAGCCTCACAGCCTTCTACGTGACAAATGGTTCAGTGAATGAGGGAAGCGGAGGATCTTGCTTATTTTGAATTTACCAAGGCTTTTGACATTGTTTCTCATAGCATCCTCCCAAATAAAATGATGATGTAATAAATAAATATATAATAAAAGACCGTGGATATGGATTGAAAATTGGCTGAAATGCCATGCTCACAGGAATGTAAGCATGGCAGCATGAAGCCAAGCTGGAGACCAGTCACTAGTGGCGTACACCCGGGGTTGATTCTTGGGTCAATACTGCTTAATATCTTCATTAATGACCTGGATGACGGGACAGAATGCACCCTCAATAAATTTGCAGATGATAACAACCTGGAAGGAGTTTGATGATTGATACAGCAGACAGTTGTGTTGCCATTCAGACGTACCTCAACAAGGTGGAGAAATGCGCCGATGGTAACCTTATGAAATTCAACAAAAGGAAATGGAAAGTCCTGCACCTGCACAGTACAGGCTGGGCGCCAACAAGCAGGAAAGCAACTTGTCAGTAAAGGACCAGAACATGAGCCAAGCCAGCAACATGCCTTTGACACAAAGGTCAGCAGCCTCCTGGGTTGCAGCAGAAGTGTTGCCAGCAGGTCTAGGGAAGTGATCCTTCCTCTCTACTCAGCACTGGTGAGACATATCTGGAGTGCTGTGTCCAGTGCTGGGCTCCCCAGTACAAGAGAAACGTGGACATACTCAAGCGAGTCCCGTGAAGGGACACAAAGATGATAAAGGAACTGGAGCAACATTCATACAAGGAGAGGCTGAGTGAGCTGGACTGCTTAGCCTGAAGAAAAGAAGGCTCAGTGGGATTTTATCAGTGCGTATAAATAGCTGATGGGAGGGAATGAAGAAGAGGGAGCCAGACTCTTCTCAGTAGTGTCAAGACACGAGGCAATAGGCACAGATTGAAACAGAAGAAATTCCACTTAGACGTAAGGACAAAATTTGTGCTGTGTGGATGATCAAATCCAGGCACTGGTTGCCCAGAGAGGTTGCGGAGTCTCCATCTTTGGAGATATTCAAAACTTGACTGTAACTTGCTCTAGTTCATCCTGCTTTGAGTGGGGAAGTTGGATAAGACAATTTGCAGAGTTGCCTCCCAACCTCAAAGATTCTATGATTTTATGAAAATTCGTATGAAAGATTTTACATTGCTGTCCTTCTGTATTTTATGCGATTCCATTACTTCTCATGAAATGAAGATTGTCCCAAGTAGGCCCACAGTGGCAATTCATTTAACTTGCCAAGCAAGTGTGTTCCAAATTCAGGAATATTAAAAACTACACTGCAAAGTAATAAGGGCTTATTCTACCTGACCTCCCTCAAGAACTCTAACATAGAACTAGATCATAAATATGCACAACATGGCAGACGTCAAGCCTCATTAATACATATAAATATTCATCAACTTATGGAATTCTTAGCTACCCACTGAGAGTGCGTACATTTGAAAAAGAAAATCAAAGCATTCTGCCCACATGCTTAAAACATAATTCATAATTTGAAAAGTAATTATCACATGAGAAAAGCTTTATGGATATTAAAATATTAATCCCTGTGGGACAATTCAGTCTTCTCATAGTAATGAAGGGTTCTTTGGAATAAAACTAGGAAAGATGTCAAGGAGAAAGATGCCTAAACTTTGAAAGTAGTTTTCAGGTAATTGTAAGGGTTCTTAAAAATATTCTGATATTTCAGTGTTCTTTAAAAGAGAGCTTAAAAACTTTTTAAGAAGACGTTAGGCTAAGCCAAGAGTCAGCGTCCCTAAAATCTTTTCCTGTATCAATTACAATATTGAATACAATATTGAATACAAGCAAAACAGAGTCATAGTCCAAGTAGATAGTTTTCTGACTACTTTAGAGTCTGAGATGTATCCAACCATTGTAGACCAACTCTAAGCTAATTTCTGTTCTGAACTTAAAGCTATCTAGTGACCCAAATTCTTAAGCCCACTTCGCTCCAGAGAGCCCCCTCATAGTTTTTGTTGTTTGTTTGTTTTAGGTACTCCTTTGGGTTACATCTAATCTGTTTTAAGAAGTTTTATCTATTTGCAAATTAAAACTAAGTTTTCAGGCACAGGAATTTAATAATCTCTTTCCTGGAGCAGTCCCTTGCACAGTTTTGGCCCAAGTCACCTAAAACTCCAAAATTATACCTGAGCACAGCATAGGTTAGGAAACACCCCCAATAGAAAGTTTTCATGTGACCACTTTTTTTCAAAGGTTAAGAGAATTTAAAAATAGGTGGTCAGAAAACGTTTGGTCTCGGTGCCAGAGAACAGCCCTGTTTAATTAATTAATATAGATGACCTACCACTAAAAGAAGTAACCCTCCAACTTCCATCTGTGAGTTCCTGCCCTCTCTCTCGTACCAATAGTGGTGCCTGCCTGACCTCACGATGAGTTAGTTTAGGAAGCTAAAATATTAGAAGATTATATAAATTTGTTTGGGGTTTTCTTCCTTCTGGATTTCTCCTTGGATCAGCTGACCTCACGGTCACCCAAAGAATAATGGCCAAAGTTCAGAGAAAGTGGTGGAAGTATTTGAGGGGAACTGCAGATGGGGAAACTGGACTCACAATTTTAACAGCAGCTACTTAGTAGACCAGTTTAGATGCCATGTCAAATTGCATTCCCAGCTTCTATTTTTGTGCCCTTCATACCTAAAATGAAGTACAACTGCATCTGTATCCTTTGCAGCCATGACACACCTTCCATGACTACCCCTTTCTTCAGGTTTTAGGTTATATTAGAATATACAAATTAGAATTTCTAATATATATATATTAGAAAATGCTCTAATCAGTCTGTCTGGAGCCTGATGCCTTGGGCACTTAAAAGTTAATTCTTATCTTGCCTATTCAGGCAACTGGTTGACTGTGTCTTGTGCCTTTATGTGTCTTTATTTATAAATTCACATTAAATATTGCATGAGACATTAGTTAACCCTCATATAGATTTTAGTCTCTGGTCTGTACAAGTCTTCTGCAGAAACCAACAGGAGACATGGATTACACATTCATCAGTAACAAACTCTCTTCCTCAGTCCACTGTAAATTTTAGGGGATTTTCTGTCACAGCAGTTCCATTTAATATAGCTCGTGCTAACTATGAGTGCTCGAACTTTCAAAGGACTGGTCCCTGAGCTAATGTGTACATTGTTAGCTATACAGTCATAGCCTAACCCTGTCCAGACTTCATAGTGAGTCTCAGGGCACTTGGGCATATATCTTCCCTATTGCAGCAATAATAATAAACAGTATCTCTCAACTGATTTACCTACTTTTCTTCAGTTAGTTTATTTTAGATTTTCCTTACAGTTCTGTGCACAAAGTAATCAATATCTTTATGAGAAATACCCCAAAGAAATAGAAGGGGTTGTAATGTGCAGAGTACCGAAAAATGTCTTCCAAATATAGATGAGAGCCAACAGATGAGGTTCTAGAGGAAAGTGTTTTTACTTAAACTTAGCCTGCAACACAAGGCAATCCTCCAGTAATAAACAGTGTTTTTCAGAATGAGAAGACCTACTAGATCACCTTTACTTTAGGACATGTACAGCCCTATTTAATCTCTTGTTCTTCCAAAGGGTTTGGAAATATGCCCATTCTTCAGAAGATAGACAGATATTCTCAGAGAGACAAACAGTTTATCTATTTATCCATCCTGCAGCAATGGAATCTCTGAGCACAAAGGAATGTATCATTGCTGCTGTATGACTGGCATGTTAAAAGGATTTTGGAGGGGAATATGCCAGAGCACATCATACTTTTAAGTGATATATGTCAGCTGCAGAATATATTTAAGGGTTCAGTGGCACCAACAGAACCAAATCTAATGCTGTGGGACAGAGAAGGGACACAGATTTTTACCTGCAGGCAACATTATGTAGAGAACAATTTTAGATTAGACTAACAAAATGACCCCATTTAGCAGAAGTGTTTTACATAAGGAAATTCTTGGAATGTTTAAACCGAAGAATAACTTAGACACAACTAAGATGTGTTTGTTTTGGGATCTGAGACCTATTCCCACCATTGAAAAATTAACTGAGACATTTTATTTTTCTCCAAAACTTTTATTATGTGCTGACATACACTGCTATGCTACACTAAATGTGGCCCAGTACTAATGGCTATCAGCACAGTAAGTAGAGTTAATGTTCGCCTGGCATACATACAGCTGTCACAGGTCTCTATCTCATCTTGTAAATGGAGTTCTTATTATATGGTTAGCTGCCTTCACATAACATAGTGGTTCTGATTCTTTCAAAAAGCACTTGACATATTTTGACACTAGTCAAAACAATTCCTTTATCATATTCAGACTGGAATATATAATTATAGATTATTTCTGCTAAATGTTTAAATGACTTGCTGATTTTAATATAAAAAAAACAATCTCATGATACTGATAAATGCACTGTATAATCACTATTTTCAGATGATATCCAAATTGGTTAAAATACATATGTACATTTTGTAGACAAATTTTGAATGTAGGACAAAAATTATAAATAGGAAAAGGTGTTATATATATAAGAGTGTTCAAAGTCCTTTTATTTTACACAGTATTTTTTAATCTTGTATACAGTTATGTGTATAAGTATAAGACATTTTATTCTATGTTAATGGTGAAAACTTGTGAATAAGTAAAATGTGAATTTGTAGAGGATCTTTCTGAAGACCTGAGAATAATAACAGAAATGTCCCCAGAATGTAAATTAGAAAAACTTCTCTTTGCTTCTACTGTTCATCTCCAGCTCAAGGCCAAGAAAATTTCTTTTATTCAGATCATTAGAGTTATATGGTAAATCTGGTATCCTGTGGACCATGCATTTAATAATAAGTATTTGACCTCAAAGGATGAAAGATAACCTTGCCATCTTTAGACAGCAATTAACCAACTAGAAATACAATGAAGAAAAGAGAACCACCTGCTTAGTCTCTTACGCAATTTCTTGAATACTCACTCTTTAATTTAACAAATAGCATTTGATGTACATGCTAGGAATATCTACAATGACATACAGATTGAATTATTTTATTTAAGTACCAGTATCTGAAAATATCAGTATAGATGTAGACTAAGTGCTGTTTTTACTTAGAATACAGGTTTTCTGAAACTTATAAAACATTCTTGTTGCGATTTTACAGATTCCTTATAGAAGTTCACAGATCAATACACAATTGTTTTTTCTAACTTTGATTTAAATTGGTTTGGTGTTTTCACTTATTCTTAGCAGCATGAAAAAATAAAGTAAGAAAGAAACAGAATCTTTCTAAAGTCATACTGTGATATTAAGTATAAAAAATATCTGCTCAGTGTTTGTCAGTCTGTTAATATACTGATTCATTTTTAACCATCTTGCTAAGTACACAGTACAATTGCAAGAAACATTCAGGGTTTTTTATGTAAACAAACTTGTATTTTTAAAAAAATTATACTCATGATGGTATTTATACACTGGAACAAAAGCTTGTCCACTGTCACCTGTTAGAACATCACTTAAACCCCAATTGTCATTTATATTAAATTGACATTTTGGAGCAAATTGTTTAATATGCATTATAAAAATATTTAAGGCATTTTCCTCAACAGTTCTATTTACAGAATTTGTCAGACAAAATTACACTGCCATAAAACTTACCAGCTAGCTCAAATGTAATGAATCACTGAAGAAAAGAAACCTTTGAGATATAGGAGTCATTTAAAATCACAGAATTACAAAAAAAATTAGGTTGGAAGGAACTAATTCAACCTGGAATTAGGTTTGTTTTGAAGGTAGATCAAATTTCCAAGTTAAAACAGTTTGTTTAGGGTTAAATTGAGGCCCATTTTGAGTATCTGCAAGAATGGACATTCCACAATCTCTCTGGGTAACCTGCTCTAGTGTTTAAACACACTCATTGTGAGTAAATTTTCCTAATTTCTAATCAAAATTTCTTTTGCTGCAACTTGTGGCCATTACCTCTCATTTCTTTGCTGGACACCTCTAAGAACTCTGGTTCCACCTTCTTTCTGCCCTCCCGCTGAAGTTGAAGACAACGGTAAGATCCTCCCTCAGTTTTTCCTTCTCAAAACTGAGGAAACAGTTTTCTCATTCCCTTTTTATATGTCACATACTTCATGTCTCCAATCACCTTTGTGTCCCTCTACTGAGCTTGCTCTGTTTTTTCATATGTGTTTTCTACTGGGAAGTAAAACCTGGATACAATATTCTAAATTTGCTCTTGAAATTGCCAAATAGAGGCTACCTTCTGTCTTTACTCTTGTTAATACAGCCTAATATGCAGTAACCTTCCTTGCTGCAAGCACACCTTGCTGATTCATAGTCATCTTGTTGTCCCCAGGGACCCCAGCTCCTTTTCTGCAGAGACATTTTCCAGCCATTCAGTCCCCAGCTGCATGGGATCATTCATACATTTGCTTTTGCTGAACTTCACGTAGATTATTTCAGCATATTTGTCAAGCCTGTCCAGGTACCTCTGTATTAGCCCTGTCTTCCCCTCACACACTTTGGTATCAACAACAAAACTTTCTAAAGGTGCATCCTACACAGCATTCAGACTGTTAGTGAAGACCTTAAACAGTATTGGCCCCAGTCTTCATCTCTGAGGAGCACCACTGTTAACTGGTATCCAGCTGGATTTTACACAGCTAATCACAGTCCATTCAGGCCAGCACTCCTGCCATTTTTTTCATATTCTCGTCCACCTTTCCAGTCTGGCTACAAGAATATATGTCAAAAACCTTATTATTCAGGGTAAACATCTTCCACTGTTCTCCACTTGTTCACAGAGTCAGTTATCTTATCACAAAAAGCAATCAGGTCATTCAGGTACAATTTGCCTTTGGCAAAACTATGCTCGCTCTTCCCAGCCACTTTGGTTTTGCTCAGCAGCCACCAGTGGACCTATTTTAAAGCCTTCCTCAATAGGTTAACAAGCCTGATGGCAAAGGCATTATTCCTCATCTCATCAGACGTATCCTATCTCTCCCCAGTAGTCTTAATTCCTCAGAGAGAGTGCTATAGTCAGAAAAGCCAAAGCCTTGCCTGCAAAATCATGCAATAAGTCAGTCAGGTACTGACTCACTGGATCCATCTGCTCATATGTGAGTCCTTCCCTTTGACAGAATTGAGGAGATCCCTGAGCTGCCATGTTGCGTGCTTTACAGCCCAGAAACCTATAGTTGCTCTTATAGATAAACTCCAGGTCTCCCTTGACAGTATCACTGATGCCATTGTAGATGAAGAATAAGGGACAAGAAAATCAGATGAACCTCAGCAATTTGTCTTCAACATCCCAAATCTGAGCTCCTGAGAAGCAATAAGGCTTGCAATACAGAAAGTCTGTTTGGGAGACAGACGCTGACCCCTGCAGAAGGGTTTCTCCAGCTACTACCATTTGCTGCTTTTACTTGACGCCAGTACGTGGATCAGGCTCAGCTGGTCCAAATGTCTCCCCTAAGGAAACATGTTCTTCCTTAAATAACACCATAACCATATACCTGTTTTAAAGTGCACAACTGGAAGTGGAGAAAGAAATACCTTCCTTTTTGCCAGAATTTACAATCTTCTATGATTTTAGGAGACCCGATCCTCCACTTGTTTAGTGTAGCCTCTAGATGTCCCTCCTTCTGTACAGCGTGACACTGTCTCAAGGAGAAGCACAAGGCACTGCCCACAACCTGAGACCAGGGCAGCTGCCTCTGATGCTGTTGTGGTTTAAGCCGGCAGGCAGCTAAACACCACATAGCCATTCACTTACTCCCTCCTCACCAATGGGATGGGGGAGACAACTGGGGAAAAAAAAAAAGTAAAATCTGTGGGTTGAGATAAAGACAGTTTAATAGGACAGCAAAGGAAAAGAAAATAATAATAAAAATAATAATAAAAAAATATACAAAATAGGTGATGCACAATGCAATTGCTCACCACCCACTGATCGATGCCCAGCCAGTTCCCAAGCAGCGATTGCCGCCCCCCCTGGCCAACTCTCCCTAGTTTATATACTAAGCATGACGTCATATGGTATGGAATATCCTTTTGGCCAGTTTGGGTCAGCTGTCCTGGCTGTGCCCCCTCCCAGCTTCTTGTGCACCTGCAGCCTTCTCAGTCAGTAGAGCATGGGAAGCTGAAAAGTCCTTGACTTAGTAAAAGCACCACTTAGCAACAACTAAAACATTAGTGTGCTATTGACATTATTCTCATACTAAATCCAAAACACAGCTACTAGGAAGAAAATTAACTCTATTCCAGCCAAAACCAGGACACTTGGAAAAAAGATTAAGCCCTTGAGCTGGCTGAAAGTGACGATGCGCCTGCATCCCAGGCGCACTGGGACAGTTGGTCCAGCCAGGCCAGGGACTGTCTGTTGTGACACAGAACCACCATAGTTGTGCCATCTCTGTCGGTCCCCTGAAGCCTCAGGCACCACCTCTTCACTATCTACTTTCACACAAGCTATTAAGTGCTGAGTTCCTCCTTGGCAGCCCTGTTTGCTGAACTCCGGTGTATCTGACTAGTTCAAGAATTACTTTGAAATTTTCTGTTAGATGCTTCATTTTGGGCCTGCATGTTTGTGGTGGGTTGGCCTTGGCTGGCCGCCAGGTGTCTACCAAGCTGCTCTATCAGTCCCCCTCCAGCAACAGGACAGAGGGAGAAAATATGGCAAAAGGCTCGTGGGTGGAAATAAGGACAGTGAGATCACTTACCAATTACTATCATGGACAAAACAGACTCGACTTGGGGGAATTAATTTAATTTATTGCCAATTACTTGTAACATAGTGTCCTGGTTTATTCTCCATAGTAGGAGAATAAGAAATAAGAACAAAACTAAAACACTTTCCCTTCAACCCTCCCTTCGTCCCAGGTTCAACTTCCCTCTTAACTCTTCTACCTCCTCCCTGAGCAGTGCAGGGGGACGCGGAATGGGGGTTGCAGTCAGTCTGTAACACTTTGTCTCTGCCACTCCTTCCTCGTCACACTCTTCCCCTGCTCCAGTGTGAGGTCCCTCCCACTGGATACAGTCCTTCACAAACTTTTCCAAGATAGGTACTTCCCACAGGTTGCAGTTCTTCATGAACTGCTCCAGCATGGGTCCTTTCCACAGGGTACAGTCCTTCAGGAACAGACTGCTCCAGTGTGTGTGCCCCATGGCGTCAGAGGTCCTGACAGAAAACCTGCTCGTGTGTGGGTTACTCTACATGTACAACAGTCCCTGCAAGGAGCCTGCTCCAGGGTGGGCTTTCCACAAGGTCACAGCTTCCTTCAGGGCACATACACCTACTGCAGTGTAGGGTTCTCCATGGGCTGCAGGTGGATATCTGCTCCACCATGATTCTCCATGGGCTGCAGGGGGACAGCCTACCTCACCATGGTCTTCCCCACGGGCTGCAGGAGAATCTCTGCTCTGGTGCCTGGAGCACCTCCTTCCCCTCCTTCTTCACTGACCTTGGTGTCTGCAGGGCTGTTTCTCACACTTTCTCACTGCTCTCTCACAGCTGTTGTACAACATTTTTTACCCTTTCTTAAATATGTTATCACAGAGGTGCTACCAACATTGTTGATTGGTTCAGCTTTGGCCAGTGGTGGGTCTGTCTTGGAGCCAACTGAAAGAGGCCTTGTCCAACATGGGGGCAGCTTCTGGTCTCTTCTCACAGAAATCACCTCTGTAGCCCCTCCACTACCAAAACCTTGCCATGTTGTTGTGGTTTAACCTCAGTCAGCAACTGAGTACCACATAGCCGCTCACTCACTCCTTCCCCCCCCGGCCCTGATGGGATGGGGGAGAGAATCAGAAGGGTAGAAGTGAGAAAACTCATGGATTGAGATAAAGACAGCTTAACAGGTAAAGCAAAAGCCATGCACACAAGCAAAGCAAAACAAGGAATTCATTCACTACTCCCCATCGTCAGGCAGGTGTTCAGCCATCTCCAGGAAAGCAGGGATCCATCATGCGTAACGATTGCTTGGAAAGACAAACTCTGAATGTCCCCCCCTTCCTTCTTCCCCCAGCTTTATATGCTGAGCATGATGTCATATGGTATGGAATATCCCATTGGCCAGTTTGGGTCAGCTGTCCTGGCTGTGCCCCCTCCCAGCTTCTTGTGCACCTCCAGCCTTCTCAGTTGGTAGAGCATGGGAAGCTGAGAAGTCCTTGACTAGTGTAAACACTATCTAGCAACAACTAAAACATTGGTGAGTTATCAACATTGTTCTCACCCTAAATCCAAAACACAGCACTGTACCAGCTACTAGGAAGGAAATAAACTCTATCCCTGCCAAAACCAGGACACATGTAAACCCTACACCATGTTAAATACTCACACATCTTTCAGATACCACATATGGACTAGTGCCATCTCGTTCACCTTAGCATAAAGAGGTCAAACAAGAAAAATAGATGTTAACTCAAATAAGAATTTTACCGGAAATGAAATATGAGCACTGTACAGGACAGTGAACTTGTCAGCTATTGGTGGATTTCATCAACTGTGGAGTCTATGCACACTGCCTTCATGTACCAAGGAGAAATTCCAGCACTATGAGATTTCTCTGAAGTTGCAAAAGTTGCAAACACAGAAACAGAATTCTGCAAAGTAACACTAAAACCTCCAGCTGTAGGACAGATGAGAAACTAGATGCATAAACTAATGAAAAGTTGAATGGCTCCATTTTAATACCTTGAAAGTAGCTTGGTATTATATAACAGAAGTTTATTACTCCAAAAAGACTTCACACCTATAGAAAAATATGGCAAAATTAATGTCTATTTCTTGTTTTCAATGTGGACAGAAAAAAACACTATGCCTAAGACATTTTTATCAAGCATAATAATACAGTTGCTCTCCAAAATGACTGGGAAAACTTGGCACGTGTGAGAAGATGAAAGGCTCAGAAGAATAAATAACATTTGCTAAATATTGCTAAAAGTTACAGGAAGGCGGAGAGGGGGAAATTCAGTTATGGCATTTGTCTTCCCAAGTAATTGTTATGCATGATGGAGCCCTGCTTTCATGGAGATGGCTAAACATCTGCCTACTGCTGGAAAGTTGTGAAGGTATTCCTTATTTTGTTTTGCTTGTGCACAGAGCTTTTGTTTCACCTATTAAACTGTCTTTCTCACAGTTTTCTCACTTCTGCTCTTCCAGTCCTCTCCCCCAATGCACTGAGGGGGGAGTGAGCAAGCAGCTGTGTGGGGCTTAGCTGCTTACTGAGTTTAACCCACCACAACTTCTTAGTTGGATGCATTAGGCTTTGAAAATTTGGAATGCTCATATGTTCCACAGACAAGAACAGGGACTTCCTTTCAAAATGGGATAAGATGCAAACATCTATCTACATCGCACACACACAAAAAAATAATTTAGTATTGGTTATTAGAAATTTTCTGCATCAAAAGATGAGAATATCCCACATAAATGTAGTTGTCAGTGATGCATATTCTGAATAAGCAACTTAAAGTATTAGGCAGCAAGATGTATTTTGCCTTATGAAAATAATTACAGCACTGAATTTCATACATGGAATATATTATTGTATATTAGGAACTCTTGCAAAATCTTGCAGAATAGTTTCCTTCTCATCTCTCCCTATTAATTTTTGTTCTGTTTCAATATATCACAAGAGGTACATTCCCAATTTTACGGCATTAGCTTTTGAAGTAGGGTAATGCATGTGGAGGTTTGCTGCATTTTTTTAGACACGGAGTAAAGATGGGTCCAGAATTTAACCAAAAAAAAGGAATTAATACTTTCTTAAACTTCTAAAGTGTTCAGAAACATAATTTTGATTTGTTCTATTCCTTACACAACAACATTTTGCTCAACTACAGCCTTTTATATTGTCCATTTTGGTACAAGAGGAACTCTGATAAACAGCACATCACAATCTAGCATTCTGTAGGAGCATGGAATTAATAATATACATAAAATTTACATAATTTATGGTATTTACATCAAAATATTAACTATATAGAATTGTAATAATAATAAAAACAACCAACCCAAATACCACAAAAAAAACCTTAACATAGAAATGGGGGTTACCCCACCCATTTAATTGATTTGGTAATATACAGACAACACGGGCATTTTAAACAAGGAAAGACAGTAAAAATATACAAATTTCATATTACAAAGAGCAAAATAAATGTTATTTAGTTATGGAGCTTCAAGTTTTTAATTCAGCAATTAAATTGTAATTCTTAATTAACAATTCTTTTCAGATTCTAGGTTCTTTGGCTCCAGTTTGATGTGGTACATATGGGGCTCCTCTAGAATCAAACAAAGCATCGTTCTCTGAATGACTTTCAATAGAAGGATAGTGAAGTAAGGTGTTGTCCTTATTACACAAAAATGCCTACTACACAGCAGTAGCATATTCTTTACCCCAGAGCTTGATAACCTACATTTCTTTCTGTACTTTTTTTCTTTTAAATAAAAACTTCTTTATTAAAAAAGTATTCCAATATATCACTGTTATAGTACATGATTTCTATTATCGTTGCATCACATATTTCATGTGATAGCGGAATGGGCTAGTTTGTGAAACATGAAAAATATTGTCCATTTACCATTTGATTATTTCTCATATCTGTATGCTTATTTTAATTTTAAAACCTTCATTTGCTCTGAAATTGACACTCAATGACAGGACTCCAAGTTAAATGAATATATTTAATCCATGAGAATGAAGATCACATCAGCACCAAAAGCAATTGGAGAAAGAGATTCAAATTAGAACATTTCACTGAAGTCAGATAAGAAGAAACCTTAGATTGGATTTCACTGAACTGAAAATAACCAGCTGAAAAGTTTAGGTTATCTTGTTATCAAAGACTGTTGACCAGTTAGGTTCAATCTTATGCAGGTTTAAGCATGAACTCTGGGAACTTCTGAGTTTAGGAAGTCACACCTGCCTTTATGGAAGAAGTCTATCTGCTAAGGTAAGAGACAAAAAAAGTTGTCTGAGGGTTGTCTCACTTATCTCTGGAATGAAGCTTCACATAGCTTGGGCCAACTTGATGATTCCCGAAAGTAAGGTACTGCTCATCCCTCCAGGAGTCCCCACTGCTTCCTGCTCTTGGACATAAGCTCATTTCCTCTTTTGCACCAACTCCAGCTCTCATTTGTCTGATTTAACTAAGCCGAAGAAACAGAGAAATGAAGTCATTAGCTTATGGCCAAGCTAGCAATCTGAAGTGGCTTTACTGTGTGAACAGCTTAGAATTTATGCTGAAACAAGGAAAGGAAAAAGACAATATACACCTAATAAACACCTATTAGACTAACATGTATTGAACAGGTGATTTTACTCTTGTAGAGGTGAAGTTTGTATTTCAATTTTTAAACAGAGAATTAAAATTACTGCTCTGATAAAATTTTAAGTCTTAAATATTTTAGAGACGTTCTCGATGAGTTTAGATCAGCTCTATTGCAATCTGGAAGAGAAAGATTATACTAATAATAGTTGGAAACATGGCTTGACCTAGTAATGTTTATTTAGATCTTCCACAAAGACACAAAATGTGTGATCTTATATTTCAAGAATTAAAATCCTCTTTTATGCTTCATATGTCCAGAATTCTTTCCATCCACAATCTTACATGATTGAAACAGAAAATTTCAATCTTACACGATTAAACAGAAAATTCTGTTTCCCGTTTACGTTTCAATAGTGCTTCATAAAAGCCCACACCCAGCAAAAACTGGAATTACTAGTATCACATGGAAAGTTCAGTTACAGCAGTAAAATGTCCAAGTGCAGATTGACACACTGTTGGCAAAGGCTCCAAAAGGCCAGAAGGAATGAGATAAGATCACAAGACAGTGAGAGCTAAGCAAAAAGGAGCTCAGATCTAAAAGATCTGCTAAGATCCGCTAAGAAAACTTAAACGAATACAGCAGGCAGTTCTGCTGAACTTTGCTTCAAGTCAGGCTACATTTGCTCTGATCTTTTTCATGCTCATTTCCTTCCTACAGATATTTAGATGGTATTTTTTACTTGAATTAATTCTCATTAATTTTTGTTTTAAAAGTGCTAGATAAAGCACTGACAGTAGAAGGGTACTGCAGAAGATATACTAAATTCTTATTTGGCACTTAAGGATCCTGTTCTTAACATATAGACTTAAATAAAATGAGCCTAATAAAACTAACTGCACCACTGTACCTAGAAGGATTAATCTGTGTCAGTGGGTAATTCAGCAAAGAGCATGAAACCGTGGTTATATTTTGTGTGGACTGGAACGTTTTTTGACGTTGAGTTAGTTGTTTAAAGGAAATCAAGAAATCCGTGCCTTCTGAAAATATTTTATTTCTTGAATAATTAGTTTTTGTCAAAGACATATGAAAATTCAAATTTAAGCACTGACATTCCTATATAAAACATACAGCTTTTTTCCTACAAAGTTAAATGTTGGATGAAACCAACAATGCTGAGAGTTTAACAGTTTACAGAAATTTACTGATCTGGTTTTGTTGATGCTTTTTGCTGGGAAAAGCTAACACTTTTCAGATTTTTAATAGTTTGAGTATAACTCCACAATGGGACATGGTACAAAAATTCTCATTTTGTGACATCTCTCAAGGATGCTAATGGCTTGAGTGCTACACCGTGTTGGCATTGCCACTGATTTTGGAGAAAAATATTTTCGAGAAAAGATAGCTATGTCCTCTGATGCTCTAAGTAAAACACATAACATGTAACTTACACCATCAACAATGAAGTTACACAACTAGAAACAATTCTAATGACTGAGTTTAGATACTTATTTTCTTCACTTGATTCACAGCAAAGTATCCTAATTTTGAAGATGCTATGATTTAATTGTAGACATTCTATTTGAAATAAGCTGGTCCCTGAAAAAAGGTGTTTCAAAACACAAAATGTGAACTCTGCAAATGAAAAGAAGTCTTTAATTTTGACAAAAAATACTGACAAAGGTTAATTTAAATGATTTTTAAAAGGTCATAGAACAAAACCAGAGTAGGATTGGAGTACAAACCATTGTTCCTAGCCCTCAGAAACCATAACTTCTACCTACAAAGTTTTCTCTCTTTGATCTAGAAGAAAAAGCAAGAAATCTTGAAAGACAAGTGAACTCTGTTAAAGACAGAAAGGGGGATAGATTTGATCAAATGGACATTCCAGTTGAACAGGAAGTTTCTCTCTGAGAAAATAACCAAAATGTCCGTGTAGGAGAGATAGAAATGTTGGACCATAAAGGAATATGAACCCAGTGAGGACGAGGGAGAAAAATGTATACCTGGAGAAGTTTAAAATTAATAAGCACTACAAAAAAAGTAGTTGACACAGGGAAAAAAACTTGCAAGCTTGAAGGACAATGGCAATCCAGCTCTTGATCACAAACCTAAAGCCTCCTTACATAAAGAGTAAATAATCTCAAAATCTTCTTGTTTTGAACATGATGATCAGCAAATCTAATAACTCACATAAATGAGACTACTATGTTATCAGGTTAAATTATGATACAATATTATGATAAATTATGTTATAACATGGTTACTAGACATGACAAATTTTGAAAAATTGCTGGTAATAGTCAAAATGAAAACAGGGTCAGCAAAAGAAAAGTTAAAAGAATTGAAGATTATTTCAGGGATCTCAAGAAAAAAATAATTTAATGTAGGGATCATAAATTGAAATATTCTGCTTAAATTGATTGCTTCTTCTAAAGAAGAATTATTAAACCTATCTTTCAGATTAAAAATTGACAGAATTTGTAACCAAAATTAACTAATTAAGAAAGTTACTTTGATCAGTTCAAATCAGCAAGCAAGTATCAACAGCAAATTAAATCAGAAACCCATTTAAAAAGAGGAGAAAAGAAGTATATCTGTATATAATGGAAATATCTGCATATAATGGAAATCCCAAATAAGTCAAACCTACTTTAACGTGTTCGTTAAAAATAAAAGACAAAGACAGTTTCAAAATTAAATTTATGACCTTGAGTTATCTGAATAATAGTCTGGTAAAAAACCTCTTTTATCTCAGCTGGCTCCACAGAGAACAGTTACGCTAATTTACACTAAACTCTATCTTATAAGCAGCCAAAAAATAAAATTAACAGACCAAAGAGATTAAAGGCAATAGGACTCTTAGAAAGGATAATATATCTGTGAATGAAGAGCTTTTGACAAACAAAATATTATTGCTTTTTTGAAACTTGCACATTAATGGATAAAGTGAGAACTTACATGTAGTATATATAGATTTCAGTCATGCAGTGAAGTTTAATTTAGAATAAAGATCTCAAATATGAACAATATAACGAGTTAATATCTTGATGAAGAATTTTTAATAAAAGGAAGTGTTATGAAAAATGGCAAGCTACTGCTTTTGTATTGGAAAGATGTGCTGATGAGGAACAAGGGGAACTTATCTTAGGCCCAGTCTTATTTAATATCCTCATTAATGTTCTGGAAGATTTACAGGGCACTGCATGAATATGATTCATAGATGATGCTGTACTAAGAGGTGGAACACTTACAAGAAAGATAAATAATCAGTTCCAGAGAGATTAAACATATGACTGGAAATTACCTAAGTAAGATTCACTAGGGAAGACTCAACATAATGCAAGGAGGGGAGCAATCCACACCTCACAAAATTAAAGAAACTATAAATCATTTCAGAAAGTATTTAAGAATGTAGAAAGAATATTCTGGCAGTAATTTTAAGGATATTAAAAAAAAAAAAAAAGGCATCAAGGAAAAACTGTTGACATCTGTGGGGTGTGAAGTACACTCCCAGGAGAAATGATAGAAATTTCATCACTTGGAACATTTCAGAGTAGCCTAGGAAGAATAGTAATGAAGGTACAATAAAGAAAAATCATTCATTGTGAGGTAAAATGACTTAAAATTACTTACTTTAATCTTTGATTAAAGTGACTATGAATTAATGATATGAAAATCAACCAACTGAATAATTTGTGTTTACTTCCTTTTCACTCTCATCTACATCTGTTATAACACTACTCTAGATAATGCTTACCTTTGCTTTATGTATTTTGTTGGCATATAGTATAAAAATAAAAGGTACTTATCTAGTCAGTAATCCACTAAAATGGTATTTTCTTTCTTCTGTCAATTAACTATATGACATTTACTGGCTTTAAACAAGATGGCTTAAAATTTTCAATCTGTCATTTATCTACAGATACGCAAGATATCAAAATCTCAAAATAGCATCATTAAAATATGAACTTACTCTCTTATTAGAAAACAACTTGTATAACATCTTGAAAGCTAGGGGCTTTGTTAAACATAGAATCACAGCTTTTCAGAATCACCAAATACCAACTGGGACCACGAAAAGAAAACATAAAAAATGTATATTTTACTTCTTCTCAGAAGTGTTTTTCTGATGATACCTTGATAGTTTTAATTTTGAATTACAATATTTGCTTAACACTTTCAATTGAAAGGAAGTTCTTATGAAACCCATTGAGTTTTCATGGTTATGAAGAAGTTTCTGTTGGGTTGAATAATTAATAAAAAGTGTTGTTTATTTTCAGACTGTAAAAACATCAGAAAAGTTTTTCTCCATCTCAGAAAATCAACCAATTTGCCAAACTTAAACCATCATAGACTTAAAATTACCAAGTTTGAGAAACAATGTCTGGAAAGGACTGAAACACAGCATAACCATCTTACCACAAGAAGGTCAGGGAAAAACCGAAGGTCAAAATAGTAGAACTGCCCTCAGTCTCTACAATACAAACATGAAAACAACACCCAAAAACTCACCAAATACTGCCAAATGTAAGTTTTTTGTGTCACTGAACAGAGATGAGGGGAAATGCTCAGTTGTAGGTATTTTTGTGCTTGACTTAAAATCATTAGTGAGTAGCTGTATCATTCAATCAAAGTACTCTTCAGGGTTTTTTTTTTGGTTATATCTTATTTTATTAAAAAGTATTAATTTCATTTCTGTTGTTAACACTGTAATTAGACTAACTAAACATTGCACACATGACTTTCCAAATCTGTTAGTGACAGGGAAAGGAGTACCTTTCCTGACATGTGTTGTCCCAACATGTAAAGTAATATTTATTTATTTATTCTTGTAAAGTAGCAACATAACATTATTAAAACAAATAAATTATTCTTTAAAATATTTTACAGGTGGCAAGTACTATAGGATTTATAATTTCAGTGACCCAACTGATTAATTGGATTGTCAAGTGAGCACCTTATGCTGTATAAACTCAGGACATTAGCTGGCTGTGCTGCTACTAGCTCTTTGTTCATGATTTAGAAATTATGGAATTACACTGCAGAACTGATTTTGTAACACAGTTACAGTAAAATGTGGTTTTGTTCTGAAAAATGTTTGGAAAAAGTACATCCATGCATTTGATATCAAAATCATTGAATACTGGGGACTAATTAGATTTCAGTAAAATGAAGGAATTTTTTCTTTTTTATTTTTTTTTATTTCTTGATGAAATGAAAACTCTCACAAAAAATCCCTTTACTTTACTGAGACTTTTTATTACTGAGAGTTAGCCAATATAAACAGGCTGCTCAGCATGTTATAAATGTCTTTTTTAACAGCGACATCCAAAGGAATGTGAAGAAGAAAATACACGGTTTAAAATTCAGATATTGATTTATAGTGACTAACTACTGTCTGTGTAATCATTAAGTGCAATAAGTATTAACGTGCTCAATGTTCAGACAACAAAAGATATTCGAAAGAGGTTTATGGTTGACAATAAGCAGGAATTATGGTATTCCAGGGTCCCTGCACCAATGGACCTTGTTGGTAGTGCCTCTCTCAGACCTCCCTCCCACCCTGCCCACAGCCCAGGACCCCATTTCAGCCCCATGGGACCTCTAGCTCCTGCCCCAGCGATGCCACAGCAGGGCCAGTCTCCAGCTCCCTGCAGCCCTGCCCTGCCTGGCCGTGGGCCCTGCCGAGCCAGGCCCACCTGCGGGCCCACATCCCAGCCCAGCCTTGGCCCATCCCCAGGGAGGTGCCTGATACCTGGGGCTGGAGCTGTACATGGTGCCACCCTGCTACCTGCTCCTTGCCGAGGTGATGGGATGGGTCCTGGCTGCCAAGACCCTGCCCTGCTGCCCCAGGGGAGCCCCAAACAAGCCTGGCTCCCAGGGAGCCACGGTCCCACATAGCGCCCTGACATTAATAACCTTTATTTTGAGAACTGTGGCTTGTTTCATGAAAAGACATTTTCTTCCAGATAGTGCATCTTTATTTTTTAAAATGTGTAATTATGACAAAACTTTTACTGAATTATGTTGCAGAACAAAGAGTGAGAAGAAGGTGCATTTCAAGTTATCAGAAATGAAAACAGAACTTTGAAAAACAGTCACAGGTCATTTTCTTTTACATACAGTTTTTCAATGATTGTAAAAACAGCAAGATTTTCAGAGTAAATAGTATTTAAGTTTTTAAAATGCCTAGACTGATTTCTGAAATGCAGATTTGCCATTTAATAAGTAACATATTTACACTTTTCCCAGTTTTGGCCTATCCAGCTTCTGGAAAACAACTCCCATTAGCAATAGGTGAGGGCTTGACAGAGGATCACAGAAGGGTTGCAAAATCTTGGTCTTGAGATCATCTAGTCCAACACCCTCCTCAAGCAGTCACCTAAAGCAGGTTGTTTGGGACTGTGTCCATTCGAGTTTTAAATATGTCCCAGGATAGAAACTCCACAACTTCTCTGGGCAACCTGCTACAGGGTTTCAGCACCCTCACAGTAAAAAAAGTGTGTTCAGATAGAATTTCATGATTTTTAATTTGTTCCCATTGCCTCTTGTCCTGTCACTGGGCACCACTGAGAAGCGTCTGGCTCCATCTTCTTCACTCCCCCACACCAGATATTTATACACATGGATAAGATCCCCCTGAGCCTTCTCTTCTCCAGGCTTAACATCTCCAGCTTTCTTAGTCCCTCCTCACCTGAAAGATGCTTCAGTCCTTCAGTCATCTTCATGGTCCTTTGCTGCACTCGGTCCATATTTTGCTTGTACTGCGGATCCAGTGTTTGCCCTGGGGATCTTGTCGTGGAGATCAGTTTAACAGATTTCCTGGACCACTTCTACTTGCTGATCAAGTCCACAACAGGACACTACCTGTAGGATTTTGACCACTAAAGCTGAAGTCAGATTGCCAATCTACTAGGTGGGTTTTGAACTTTAATTGCCACAGTATATGTCTGATACCACTAAATGATAAATAAATAAATAAGTCCCTTTTTAATATGTAATGACTTCCAAAAGTGGTAGATCAACTTATTTGAGAAATCCTGTTTTTCAAAACCTGTGTTATGTTGCCAACTTCTTTTTGATTTTTCTTTGATTTTCCAATATAAAATGGCCTGGTATGTGGATTTTTTTTCCTCTTCTCTTTTATTTCTCTGTAGCTTGCATCCTCTTTCCTTTAGGAATTTCATTCCTGTTGACAGCTACACTTCCCACTGTGGTTTGTCTCTACGCTGTAAAGAAAAACATTTGGTTCTATATTTAAGTCACTGGGCATTCAGGAAAGGTCAAGAGAACAGACATCTGATTCCATCTTCCCCAATGCTATGGATCTCCTTCAGAAAAATGATTGTTGGTTTAAATGCTGCTTTTTTTCCTAGACTCTTCCATTATTCTTCATTGCTTGCTCCTATTAACTCACAAACGCACAAGGATCTTACAATATGATTCACTATAATTTTTCCAGTGGAGAAAAATAAATACCAGGGGAAAAAAGTTTACATTTATTTCCAACACGGTACTACTCTTCCAACACCAGCCCACTGTATGAAAACATAGCCACCCCTGCACCCTCCAATCCCTTCCTGCATACACTTTCATTTCAGTATTGTTATTGGCATGTATGCCTCAAAGAACCGGAAGACCACACTGTAGGGCAGAATTGTAACACTGACCTCCCAATACTGCACTATAGTCCACTATAATATTACAATACAATAACATAATTGGAACAAATGCAACATTTCAACTACTAGTACAACTAAAAATAAATGAGTTATGAAGACAGAGACAGATGAGACAGCCAACATACTGAATTGGGAGAGACTACTCATCCTGTTTTAAACAAGTTCTAACAGGTTTATTTTCCATGTATAATAAAAAGAAGAAAAAAAAAAAGATTTGAAGGGAACACTAACACCACATGGAGACACTAATCACTGAGAAAGGAGTAAAGGTTATGATCATGTATAGCAGTCTTTGCACATATATCCCATTGTAAGTGGAAAAGCCAATCCCAGAATATCTTTTTATAATATGTGTAAGGGTATGTGGAAGGAGAGTGTCTGCTCCTTTAAGGGTGAAGGACCTTTTTCAGTGCATCAAGGCATAATAAGAAAAGGAGGAAGCCATAAACAAGAACACACAGGGACACAAACCTGGGGGGCAAACGATAAGGAAGACAGTGATGAGAACAAAACCTGTTGAGTCACTCTGATGAGGGCCTGAGAAGTTAACTGGTCAATTAGGAAACTAAGGGAAAAGGGGTAAAACAGAAACAAAATATACAGAGACACAGACCTGATAAAGCAAATGCAGAATCAACGACAAGAAACAAAGGTTACCGCTCATACTAATTGATGGGCTATCAAGAAACTACAGCCACTACTTCCAGGAAGATCAACCTAGACTTTGCAACTGATAAGATTATAAACCAGGGGAGACCCTGGCCTTCGAGGGGTGAGGGAATCTTATCCAACCCCTGAGGGGATGTGCTGGGGAAAGCAGAAACAGAGAGGAACAAAATGGGGGTGGACAGAAAAGCATATAAAAGGGGCCGGTCACATGTAAAACTGAGCTGGTCAGTGCGCATCTCTGGCTGAGCCTTGCACTTGATCAGTCTTGTCCTATCTTCTTATATTTTCTTATTAAATCTTTTATTAACTATCTCTCTGTGTAATCTCACTCACTATTCCATGTATACGTGTGCTTCAACAACAGTTTCCAGTACTGGATATGCAAGGAGCAAATAGGAGTGCTTATAATTTTCTTCCCACAGTTTGAAAATCAAAATCAAATTATTATCTGTTTTTATTTAGATTAATCCCCCAGCACCTCATTAAAGAAAAAAAAAATAAAAGTCAATCTCTAAGTAAAAACATCAACAAAAAAGATGCATTTAAATGAATCCATAAAAATACCAAGATCACCGCCCTCAAAAAGCACCTATAGAAGGGCCTTATTACAGAAGAAAATCTTTCAAAGAGTTCTTTTTGTCTTGACAACTGGCTAAATTCAGGTGAATGAGACAAGAAGGAAGTTGCAAATAACCTTGCAAATTAAATCTGTCAGTTCATTTAACTGTCACGTCTGTTCATTTTATAAGTTTATTTGTGAATATTCAATGTTTCAGTTGCAATTTATAATGATAACAGACAATGGAAGGAAGCACAAGAAAAAGTACTAAACTTTCCAGTTATTTGAATGTGACTAAACCACACAGAATAAAAAAAAAAACAAGAGGTTTTTCTCAGCCCATGTGTTCCAGGCTAGTACTCTTGTCACTTAAAATAACACACCTTACAAATAGATTGATAAACAGGCTAAGAGTGATGAATATTTTTAGACAGTAAGTTATGTCAATATTACTGAGCATAGACATAATTTAGCAATTATTCATAACATCCAACCATATCGGAATTATATTTTAGAATATAGGGAACAAATGCAAATAATAGATATATTCTCTGTGTCACAATCTAATCAAAGATGATTAGATAACTGTTAAACAGCACTCAGTTAATAATTTGGTTTGTATCTCTCATATCCAGTAAGCAACAGTGATTGCTGTGTATAGCAGTTATTTCTAATACTCCACATAAAAAAAAAGGGTGGTATACTTGTACACCACCAAAGATCAGAGAGTTTATCTGGATCATCACTGTGCTTAGTTAACGGTCATATTTAATGACTAACTTAAGGTCTGATGCTGGGGTACTGTTACTCATCTTTTAAAGACTGATATTTGTGTTTCACAGGGGATATTTTTGCACATAAGTGCAGCATTTCTGAAATGCATATTTTTCCAAGTAATTTGAATATTGACTAATTAAATTGAACATAATTCATTCCATAATACAATCTACTGACTACTACCATGGGAAGACTAAACAGATTCCCTTGTTCTTTTTCCAAGTTTAAATAAATAAATAGCCCACCATTCTGCTTGGTGACAGACATATTCACCGACTCATAAAAGCATTTAACAAAGTCATTGATAATTTTAATACATAGTATAGTGAAGGAAGAAAAACAATTAATAAATCATTAATCTTCACCTCAGGTAAAAGTTTCTTCTGTAAATTGATAATCTTTACGATTCCCTGGCTTTCAAAAAATGTTATTCAAACTACTCCTTGACTTTAGGGCAGAGCTCAGTGTCAGACCCTGGGTGCACCAGCAGTCCCCACAGGTCCTCAGAGAGCTTCATCCCTACAACTGTCCCTAAGCAGAGCCATTCCAGTGACACTAACCAGGTTCAGACAAGAGCAAAGGCAGCCAAATGAGTCAAAAGAGTTGAGAAAGGTCAGGGATCAAGCCAGAATGTCAAGTTTGCCAGGCAAGGTCCGTATTTAGGATCAAGGAGGTGTACGGCCAGGCACAGGCACCCTGCAATGGAGCTCAAGCAAGGGCTGGTGCCTGATCCTAAAAGCAGCTCCTGAGTAAAGGAGGGAGGAGGCCCCTGATGAACCTTCTCACAGCTCATCTCTTAGAAGGAGAGAGGCACCATATTAGAGTTGGCTTTGAGCACAGGCAGCAAAACA
>NW_008824542.1:4928177-4945452 GCF_000699105.1 Pygoscelis adeliae
AGAGAGTAACACTACTGTCAGAAGTCCATTAAGTCCTTATAAGAAACAAGACAAGTTTCTTGAAAACCATCCTTCTCTTTCACTGGTGAGCCAAGAGTCTCATTCCCTGTCACACTAAGAAATGAGGAAGAAGGATTTGATGCTATCTCTTCTAGCCTCTCTTGTCGCTGTGGACTGTGCATTTTGCTACCAGCTAGGGGCACAACATTTCTCCGGTGAAGCAGAAGGGCTTTTGGAAATTCCCACCATATACTTAAGCTCTCACAGAAGGGTGTATACAAGAGTGTCCCACTACTAGGAAATAATTTTGAAAAAGAAATGCAATTTTGGTGGCACACAAAAGTGATGGCTTATGAGTAGCTACCCTGGAATAACAGCTAAATACTGAATAAATAATAATGTTTTAATATAGAACCATTGTTAATAACTCTAAGATGTGTATTAATAAACAAAGGTCTTTCAGTAAAAAGGGTCTTTTGGTGCTAATAATATTAAAAAAAAAGAAGTAGACTATTGTAAGTCATCAGTATACATTGTATTTTTGGAAGAATTTAGAACAGAGATATTATTGTTAATTCCCCAAGATGCTGGGGGAGAAGGGCATTACTAATTAAAAAAAAAAAAAAAATTAATGATTTTGCAATTATTTAATTATATTGTAAAAAAACCTAGATGGTTTTTATAAAATTATGAAGAATGCTTCCTTTAAAAAAAAGATGCTCAATCCTCTTCTTTTTTAGTCTGTTTGAAACATATTTAACAGTAACATTTTATTCATGCATTATGATTTGCAAGTTTCTATTCAGGCACATATCAACGTGACTGCTATATTTAAATACCTAATATGAAGCAATGACTCTTCTGTGATTTTGTTAAATGGTTATAATTTGCATTTCTTTTTGTCCTGATTCTCATTATCCCAATGTTTTCAATGATGTATTCTAAAACAAGAAAACTGCAAGTGTGTATTTTTGGTAGCATTGACTTATATTTAATAAAGTACTATTGCTGTCATTGCATAAAAATGTATTCAATTGTTATATTGTAAAAATATGAGGAATTATAATAAGTGAAGATAAAACACTTCTTTTTATACAGCTTTGATAAGCTTTCTCCTTTTATTATGGAAAATTTCCTTCTCTAGTTTGAAAATAAAGGGCACACCCCAATCCATAAGCATATTTATGTAGAAAAACATTTTCACTCACTATTCTGCTTTTGCCTTTGACAGAAAGGGAAGGATGGAACAAGCTTTACAGTAAGAGACACACAACATCTTTTTACAAGGTATTTGTTCTTAAGAGGAAAAAAAATTGTCTACAATAAGACATTATGAACTGCAGTGTTCCAAACAAAATCTCTGCATGTTGTAAAGAGTCAGAATCTTTTTAAGATGTGGCTTTATAAAGAAATATATAAAGAAAAAATACCAATACAAATTCCCCTTTTTTTGTTGTATTTATACGGATTAGAGTTTTTGTCAGAATACCTTTTTTTTTTTAAATTCTAGTGCAGAAGAATGGAATCAAAATGCCCCCACTGAAACAGTAGGTTAATTAGGTCACATCCAGGAGTTGCCAGTGCTATATACCAAGATGCATTTGCACCAAAAGTTCATGCTAGAATTCACTATACCTCTTATACAGATACCTTTAAACTTTTCTGTCTTTTCATTGTAAACATATGAGAAGCTGGGAGGGGGCACAGCCAGGACAGCTGACCCAAACTGGCCAAAAGCATATTCCATACCATGTGATGTCATGCTCAGTATATAAACTGGGGGAAAGCTGGCTTGAGTGCTGCTGCTCAGGGGCTGGCTGGGCATCGGTCAGCAGGAGCAATTGCATTGTGCATCATTTGCTTTGTATATTCTTCTTATTAGTACTATTATTATTATTATGAATTTATTTTATTTCAATTATTAAACTGTTTTTATCTCAACCCATGAGTTTTCTCACTTTTACTCTTCTGATTCTCTCCCCCATCCCACCGGGGGGGAGGGGGAGAGTGAGCGAGCAGCTGTGTGGTGCTCAGTTGCCGACTGTGGTTAAACCACGACAACATACAAGGAATTTTCTTCATAAACCAGTAGAACATTCCTTCCATTGCTCCAGATTATATAACCCAAAAAAGTCTATGTTTATGTTACTACATGAAAAAATAGTAAATGTAGGTCTTTATTTTAATTCTACTTTAGAACTATTTGGTTTACTCCATGGCAAGTAAAACGAGCATGAAGTGAAAAAAACAATATGTTGTATGGGCAACTGTGTAACTAGACATATAAATAGTTCCCAGCCATATAAAAGGGAATCATCTAAAATGACAGCAAAGGGGTATATAGTACAATTTATTCATAACTACCATTTTATAAAATATTTATCTGAACTCTTTTTAGCATTAGACTATTACAGTTCTTAGTCCAAAAGCTGTATCTCTGAGGGATACAGAGGGGAACTGTAAAAGTTCATCTTGCGTACACAGGTGGGAAAACAGATCAACATTAAAATTTCCTGAGTATAAAGCTACTTGGTATACTCTGCCTTCTTCATTTCATCTCATTTCCCTTCTCTGTGAACTAGTGACTCAGAGGTCAGAGATATGAGCATCATAGTTTGAGACTGCAAAAATGTCAGCCATAATATTTTCAGTGTTACTGATTCTGAGGGTTGGTAGTTCCACTTCCTGATGCTGGCCAGTTGGAGCTAGCCATTGCCTATGGCTTGAGCCATATATATAAAAAATAGATGCCTCTGGACATGTGGTATGTTAATTGGTGATGTCTCAGTTCAATTGCCAATCTTATTTGTCAAAGTATCTGTTTTCACCAGAATTTAAGAATTAATTATGATCTATAGATGTTAGCATGTCAGTGTCCTCAAATAAAGCTAAGAAACACAGTATTCAGTAATGTATTTTTAGCTTGAAACATGATGTCTCAAATGAACTGAACAACAGTTCTGTTTCATCAGAGTGATTTAACATATTGCCTTGAAATTCTTCTGCTAAGCTGGTTAGTATTTCAAAGATTCCTCAAGTGAACAATGTTATTTAAGCTTTGCAGTAACAAGCGAAAAGTCTTCAGCTCATATTTAATCACAAAGATGCCACAAATTAAGCTAAAATGCAGTTACTGAACACAGCACAAAAGTTTTATCTCTGAAAATTTGGCATCATGTATACAATTACATCATTTGACTTAAATAAATTATTACTTTGGTAGAGTGTTGGAGCAGAATATTCACAAACATATGCATTGCTTAACAAGATAGGGTCTGCGTGAGTCTGTAGCATTCAATAATTTTGACTTAGTCATGCAATTTTTATGCAAACATATCAAGATGTAGAACACAGTGTGTATGTTTTCCCTCTGATAGTGGCTTTGTTATCTGTACACCTCCTAAAATAATGAAGTCCCAGTCCAAACACAGTGAAACCCTTCATGAGCACTGCTTTCAGTCAAATTATATTTTATTTGTACTTAAACTGCCTTGAATTTTTTTATTCTCCTAGTCTGTCCATTTAATGGTAAGTTATGTATCGACTAAGATCCCAAATGAAGGTGTAGGCTGTCACATACAACAATGCTCTATCAAGTTATGTAGCTTCCTCAGTACTGGTATATTACACAGCAAGATCTAAACTATGAAGCATTCTGACTGAGGAATGTCGCAATCTGATTAATAATTGCATGCACAACATGAGATTATAGAAATTATTTTTTCCAAATAATATATAATTTAAAATTTATTGAATTTTCTTTGAATTTTTATGGTTTTGAATCTCAGTCATAATTGCAAATTATGCCATAGTTATCATTAATAAAGAATTAGCATTATCTACCCAAGGAAATGTCTTTGTGAGGAAAAATATAATAAAGCAATATTCTTTTAATTCATGTAATTTTGGGAAGATTAATACACCATGAAGCCTCTCAGTCTTTCCTGTAATCCTCTGACCTGTACTCATTATCATTCACTTTTACTTTATTGCTCTGTGTTCCCCTCATAAAACCAGTCTTAGACATTCACATTCATTTAGAACAAACTGCACAACTGTCAGATAAAATTCACACATTGTGTAACAATGCCCAGACATTTCTTGCCACTGTTGCAATTCTCAGATCTGATCATTTGATTCAGAATGAAACTCTGTGTACCAGTATACCAACAGTAAATCATTGTGAACATATGTATTATGGTTGTAAAGGCATTTTTCTCTCAGAAAAATGACATATGTCCTGGTTTTGGCTGGAATAGAGTTAATTTTCTTCCTAGCAACTAGTATAGTGCTGTGGTTTGGATTTAGCATGAGAATAATGTTGATAACACACTGTTGTTTTAGTTGTTGCTAAGTAGTGCTTTTACTAAGTCAAGGACTTTTCGGCTTCTCATGCTCTGCCAGCGAGGAGGTGCACAAGAAGCTGGGAGGGGGCACAGCCAGGACAGCTGACCCAAACTGGCCAAAGGGATATTCCATACCATGTGACGTCATGCTCAGTATATAAACTGTGGGGAGTTGGCCGGGGGGCGGTGGCGACCGCTGCTCAGGGATGGACTGGGCATCCATCAGTCAGCGGATGGTGAGCAACTGCATTGAGCATCACTTGTTTTGTATATTCTTTTGTCATCATTGTTATTATTTTCTCTTCCTTTGCTGTCCTATTAAACTGTCTCTATCTCAACCCATGAGTTTTACTTTTCTTTTCCTGATTCTCTCCCCCATCCCATTTAGGGGGGGTGGGGAGTAAGCGAGCGGCTGTGTGGTGCTTAGTTGCCAACTGGGGTTAATCCATGACACATTAAAAGATTGGGCTTATACAGTAATTAATGTATTAGAGATCATATTTATATTTTATCCTTATAAAAAGTATTGTCTATGCTTACTAACATCTATAATTTATTACTCTTATGAAAATTGCTGTAATACTGTCTGTCACTGATACAGTTATATTTTACTTCCTCTCAGATGATAAACTAATTATGTTTATCATCTCAGATGATAAACTAATTGTATTAATTAATATCAAAAAAGTCAAGAAGGCTAAGTTTAAATAACTGCTTTCTAAGACAATCTTTACACTTTATTTGATAAAATATCTACCGATGTCTTCATTCTGTTGTGTTATATAGATACAGAGAAAATCATGAGTCAGCATAGTTAATGCTGAACTAGTTTATCACCAAGTTCTAGAAGTAAATATTGGTTACATTAGACATAGCATGAGGAAAAATAGCTCTGAAAGAATTAATATCCTGGTGAAGTTCTGGAATTCTGTGTTTGTGAAAGAGCTCATTGGGATGCAATTCATGCCACTTTTGTTTGGCAGATAATTTGTAAAGAGAACTGGGAATCTTCAGTCACTGAATGGCTAATTGATTTTTAAACTACAAAGCAAAGCTGAATTAAATGGATTTTTTTTATCCACCAAGTGCTCCCACAGCTTCAGCTACTACCTCTGAGATTATGAATCTTATATGTCTCCCCACCATGAAGCTCTCTACCTAGAATATGACCTCACAGGTGTCCTGTTGTTTCCTCAAATGAAAGGTATCAGACTTAATTTCATGAACTTGTTCCACTCTATTGACACTATTATAGTATTTGCTACTGTAATTCACAGTCCTAAAGTCATTCCCAGCTTGACTTCTCTGTACCCAAAACCTTGTTATATCTTGTGTCTGCCAAATTCGTCCCTGTCTGTCCTATGACCTGGTCCACACCCTATGGATTATATGTTTGTGGATATATTTGCCTTCCCAAGTGGCTCACACACCCCATCTGAAAACATGGGCAGGCCGGACATTAAACTGTTTGTATCTCTTTGAAAATAAGATGGGATATTTGTGCACTTCTATAGCTAGAGGAGGGCAAAGATACTTGAGCAAGCTAACATGGAGAGATGAAGAGACACACTTTTAACATTTTTGCCTGTCTTGCAGACTTGGCTACCTAAGTCAGTAGCTGATGTTTTTGAGGTTGGGATTTGAAATCTACTAGGAGTCCTGCACTAGAAATTAATGCTGTCCCATCATGATGGCGGTGCAGCTGTTACATATCTGTATTTTATAACAGCATGAAAAAAACCTCAAACCAACACAACAGTTCAGATACTGTATGTTTATTTTATGTGTGATCCCTGAACAGTATGGATTCTGATATTCATCAAAAAAACACCTTAAAAATATATATATATTTCTTTTGTTTGAATTCATGACTGAGTTAAGCTTGTTCACCATTATAAACATAAAATGTTGACACAGGATTTTTAGTTTCATCGCATGCTCAGCAATTGAGGAAATCCACTACTGTTGGAATAGAAACAGGTGACAAAAGGAAAACTGGTCTGTTCTGTAATTACAATTAATTTTTCCTGAATCCATTAGAAATGAATGATTAAGGAATTAAGGAAAAGATCACAGTAGACTGAGACCAGAAAGGAATTGCCATTGCAGTGACAAAATGTTTTAGTTCACTGTAGCTTAGGGATCAATCAACAAGGGTCAATACCTGAACTAGATTAATTCTATGTGAAAGTCATGTACAAACACAGAACTGTGCAAAATTATATTCTAAGTTATCAATACAAAATAAAACCTAAACAAAACAGAACTCCAAGTCACAAGGACTGAGAATATTTAAACTTTGTGGAAATTTAGCCAGAAAAAGAGCTACCCAAAGAATATAATAAACAGTCACTGATATGGGCAATAAAAAAATTCAAAATTAATATTTAATAAAACAGCAATATCAATATTTAATACAACAGAGACTAGAAGAAAAGAACAGCAAAGGAATTATAGTCCATTTAGCATATAATCTGAGAACTGAAAAGGAAACAAAACATGAGAAATTCTGAACACCAAAACTTGAAAGCCCTGTAGATCTGTATGATGTGAGAAAATTCTTTTTAAATCATTTTACTGGGGAGCTTGTGAGTCCATAGCAGTTATAATGCTAACACAGAGGTCAGTTTGTAAAATTTACTGGTAAAACATTTATAGCTCTCAATTAAGCTAAAACAATCCATGCAGGAAATAAAAAATCTATAGAACTGTGGTATCCTAGCTGTTAAGTGGAAGGGAATCCATCCTTCCCACTGACAGCATCTCTGGTTCTCTTCTGCTCCTGCTGCTGACTAGAGCAGAACATTAAAATACCACAGCAGAAACTTCCGTGTCATAAGGTATGATATTTGTAATAAAACATTAAATAACAGACTGATCATGTAGTCAAGGTTTTTTAAGGCTGAAATTTTGAGTGATTAAAAGCATCTCTATGAACTTGATTCTGCAAAGATAATGGAAGTAAGGAATATGCTGCCACATAAGAATTGTGATGATAAACTATGTGGGAAACACTGATGAAAAAATACAGTTAAAAAAAAAGTTATTAAGAGATACTGACAACTCCTGTTTGAAAGTAAATAATGGGATGGAAAAAGAGGTAAATTCTCAAAATGGCTGACTTTAGTCTTTTTAAGATACTATATCCCTTTAAGATATTTTTGTTTTCCTTAGAAAAGACAAATATACTTTATAAGGGAAAAAATGTCAAAATTTACAATGTAAGATAAACTGCTGGAAGTGTATATTGTTATTTCCTGTTTTTATAATCTGAACAGTAATCTGAAAGTGATTAGTTAAAGGAGCTCAAGAACTTCAAAAATTAAAAGCTCGGACATAACAGGGATGCTAAACACTGTGGGAATGTTTTTATGTTAACAATGACACTCTTCTCCATAAACAGGAAACTGCAAACTACAAGCAAGATTTGCAAAGTAAAAAGCTGTGTTTTTCAATGAACGTGTAAAATACAACTTGGCCATCCCAACTGGCATATTTAAGGATAAGTTTTATATTTCTGTGAGGTTGTGCTTTTTTTTTTTTTTGGTGCAAATTCATGATTGAATAGTTTTCCACAATTTTCCTTTGTTTTCAACAAACATGAAATGTTGTGGATACATGCTTGTGGCTATCAGACTGAAAATGAGAGCAACTGTTGCTGAAATGAGAATACGTACTCTGGAGAAGGACCAGCACTGTGCAGTCTGCTAGAAGAAAAATGGTGTTACACAGAGTACATCTATTTCAGAGTCCTAGTTCAGATTAGAAGAACTGGATTTGTTTCACATGAAATTAAACTGCAAGTGCAACTAATGTGTTCCAAACTGTAATGAGCTTTCAGTTTTAATTTGAGCTAAGGCTACTCCAGAGGAATTCCTCTGCTTATGTATATGTGTATATACACACATATATATACACGTGTGTATGTATGTATATATACATATATATATACACACACTATATATATATATGGTTTGGATGGCGGTCCTCAGCCTCTGTTTCACTCCATGTGTTCACTCCTATTGCGCTAATGCATGGCACTCATTGTTAAGGTAGGTACAGACAGAAGTATTCAAATAGCTCTCTCAGATCCTGTTACTAAACACCCTTCACCAATTCGAATTTCCTTTTTAGCAAGTTCTAATGTCTGGAAATGAAGTGCTGTTGAATATTTTTCCATATACTTTTGCATCAAAGCTTAATTATTACCGCAGCGTTTGCAGCCACAATTATGCTGAGTCTCTGGATGCTTGAAAATATCATATGCTGGTACTGTTATTTCATACATAATTTGAATACTCAGTACAGCTTTAGAAGAAATGCTGCAGTAAATTAATCAATTAAGCATAGTCAACAAGTTATGGGGAGTTCCTTTGACGCCTCATATAAAGTCTAAATTCAACCTTAAGTTTATTGAAACACTTATTTTTCTTTGTTTAGATTCAAACTGGACTCTTGCAGGATGATCAAAATGTTGCAGTGTCTTCTGCATTTAAAATGTCTGCTAGTGTATCTTCATGTTCCTGTTACATTTATGTTCTTTCCCATCTGGACTATTTCTAGTACAAGGTGTTTGTAAATAATATTGTTTCCCAAAAAGAAAATCTCCAACATGTGGATATACTTTCTAATTATTTCTCAAAAATTTTAAATCTGTCTTTCACCTATGTTCTAAACAAGCCCTACCAGTCCTGCAACTTCCCCATGGATGGCTTTATGTCTTCCTACAAATGGAAGAACATAAAATATGAGTTGTTCAACCCTTCTTTCTTCAAGAAGACAATAAATCCTTGAGTCTCAACAAAAAAGTGTGTGGTTACTCTAAGAAAACCAAGTAACACAAAACCCTTATCACAATCCCAATGGCACTTCAAAGCTCTTTTATGAGGCCAAGAAGGAAGGAAAGAAACTTTCCACTTTTTAAATGCAATGAGAAGAGAGATAGAATAAATATTTTCATGCATCAAACTGAATGAGTTGATTTTTACAGCAAAACAAACATATAACTGAGAGCATCAATGGGGAAAACGGCAGTGATCCAGGCATGCAAGGACACAAGGTTAGAGAAAAACTTCAGATCAGTCTCTGTAATAGATATGGACAAACTACTCAGTGGGGGAATGAAATTGGAAAAGTTATCTTCCTGGGTGTGACATTGAGGCTAAAAACTTTGGAGGATAAATGAAAGTAGGAAGACAAGATTAATGTCCGTAGTTCTGGTTGTGCAAAAACAATTTATTAGTATGAATTAAAAATTACAAATTACATTTTACTAAAGCAGAACATTCAGCAATTATGCAAATTAGTAAAAGATAAAAATTCAGAAGCAAGAAAGTTTGCCACGTTTTTGTTCGCAAGTAAATGAAAGAATTGCATTTAGTTCTAAATAAATTGTACTGATTTTTAATATACAAATATATTTTAATTTTCAGGGTTTTAAAATAGCTCTAGAACTTACAAATATGATAAACAGTAGAGGGTTTTGGAAATACTTAAGCAGTCAATACTTGCCAGTAATTTCATCCCATTGTTCTGTAGCTGGGTCTTTACGTATATGGAAACAGGTCAGAGAAGAATGGTCAACAGGCCCAATCCTATGAGGTCCTCCTGCCTCTTGAAACACTTTCACAAGGGAACCCTAACCGAAATACATTAACCCTTTACAAGATCTGCAGTCTTATCCAGTTTTTTGCCAGTCTGTAGACATAAGCCATACATTTATATCTGTATTCTCTCTTACGGAGTTCTGTAGATTTTATATGATTCTGAGAGAAGCAGAAAAATTTGAGACAGTTCAAATTGAGATCTTGCTCAAAGATCAAAACAATTTCACTGTGCATTAGGGAAAGCAAATTTCAGGAATATGTACAGTTAAAACCTCACTGGAATGACAAGGAGTTTATTCTATTTTATGCTATTAGAAATTTGAGTTCTGGTTTATACATAACTTCTTTTTAAACCTTGTGTGTGTATAGAAACCAGGAAGCTCATCAGGACTGGCAGAAATTATGCCTTCCCCCCCCCAAAAAAAAAAATCAATATTTCTTCTGTTAAAAAATAGATATAATTTTGATTTTTATGCACTTTTTATTATTATTATTTTAATTTTACCACTACTTAGTACAATATAGCTATTAAGTTACTTGGGTTATGTGAATTGCCATCCTCAGTCATCCTGGATTACAATGACCTTGGATACAAAAGTATTTATTACACAAATCTCTGCATAGCAAAGCCTTTTGCTATTCACCTACTGTTTCTTTGGTGAACTTGTAAGCATCTAGTAATGCTTTTGAGAGTCACAGGCATATCACAGAATATGAAGAACTTCTTGAAGAGATGGAAGATCCTTACAGAAATTTGGAATGGATGAAATGAAAAATAATTTCTCCCAGAAAAGCTCACAGTCATACTATCTACACTTTTCTTCCTTGTACTAACAAAAATATCACCTATCATCACACTATCCCATAGACAATAAAGTCTTTCAAGAATAATTCAAGTTTGCTGTTGAGTTACCTATTCAAAGAAGTACTATGGTGTTTTAAGTATACCACTTCTGTGGAATTTCCTGCTAAGGCAAAATTAATCTAATACCCATCAACCAATATTTACTGCTAAAGAACCATGCCTCATTTGTACCTTCTTATCCTGTGAATTAAAACTGAATAAGAACACTATCTACGGAGTGTTAAAATGTGTCACATATACCATAACAAAACAACAGAGGATGTCACCACAATAAAAGGTTTTTGATACAGGAATTTACAATTCTCTTTTAACTATTTCTTCATTTACACAGGTTTCAGTAAGTAGTTTGCAATCAAAACAGTTGCAGTGCACTGTTTGTCAGTTGAAAATTCTCATATAGACATGAGAATATAGACACTTCTTTTATTTACAGTGTATCTAGTATTAGGGTAAATAGGAAAAGTTATTCTTCATAGAAAGTTCAATGAAAATAAGATTATATCATAAACTGCTTTGACTATTATATTTACAGCTGTAGAGGTAATTTTATAGATTTTTTTCTTTTTAAAGATAGCATTCAGTGGTGTCACATCATGGTACATCAATGTTGAAATTAAAGCAGTATCAGTATGCAATTAATGGAAATATATTTGCTTTTGTTATAGAAAACAAATAACACATTCCACTTTAAACTGTACCTTTTAGGGATCAGCCAAGGTTATGACAAAATTCTTAAAACAGTCATAAAATAACAAAGGCTGTGAAGCAGTGAAACAGTCCAATCTACAGTATAGTTAAATAATATTGACAGAAACACCAGCGCAACAGAGCTGTCAAAAATCACTGTCGTAAGCAGATGGATTAGGGATTTAACAGGTATGGAATACGTTCCAAACAGAAACACCAATTTATCAGGTTCTGACAACACTGAATCTGCAGAAAACACAATGAGGGTGGGCAGCCAAGGCCCAAAATGAGAGGAAATAAGAAGCAGAGGAAAGCATTGAGGGGGAGGAGAAAAACAGGGAAAAAATTCTTTGCACTACCGTAGGGTCCAGTTAAATACTAGTCAGTTCAGAAAAGCATTACGAAATAACCATTAACACAGACAAATATGAGAAAAGGAAAATTCTTTCTGTCACCAAGAAGATGTCTCCCTTCCAGGATAATACATGTTAATAAAGCAAATTATATTTCCATTTAAACTGTTTTTTTTTTTTTAATCAATTCCACATGCATGCTAGCATAAATTTAGCATGTTTAACTGGGAATTTCATCTCTGAAAAATAACTGGCTATTCAGGAGTTTATAAGAAATATGTTAAGTTTTGACAGTTGGTCTGCAAGGAGATCCAGCTGGCAGGAATTTGAAACTCCCCATTATTCAGGGTTACATTATCTTTACTTATTACTAAGACATCCTATACAAAAGGAACCAGTGCTACAGCACCTTGAAACCCATTCATTGAACTGCATCTGTCTTACCTTTAAACTAATTTTTTTTTTTTTTACTAGAATTAATTATATAAGCCTATTTTTAAGGTGAAATATTGTATGGAGACATTTTATTTCAAGAAACTTGGCTTTTTTTAAAAAATCAGTTTTTTTGATCAGGGCTACAGGAAACCATTTCTACCCCACTGTCTGACAGGGATATGCTAATATGTAGAAAAACAAGATTAAAGATATTGCATTACTTGAAAGAGAGTGCTTTAAAATGTCCCTGCCCATGGCAGGGCGGTTGGACTAGATAACCTTTAAAGGTTCCTTCCAACCCAAACTATTCTATGATTCTATGATTCTAAAAGGGGAAACTTTCTTGAATCAGGGAGAGAAATTCCAGCATTCCTCTCTAGTGAATCAGGATACTTTTCAGGACTGAACAGAATTTTCACACCTTTTGACAATAAAGTATTTAGCAATTTTCTGTATCTTTGACAACATGTACAATTTTTTAAAAATGTATTTACTCATGTGTGGAAGAAGTTTGCATAAAAGATTTTGCTGTCTCTTTCTTATATGTAGATTTGAATGACAAGGTAGTATAATGCCTGGTGTCAACAGGGAGATGAATGAAGGCCTTTTCTCTTCCTGAATTTACCATTTTACCGATATCTGAGAGGTACCTCCAGAATGTGGGAGGCCTCATGCCATGGCAAAGTAACAATTAAGCGCTATAATCAGCATAATCTGAAGTGGGCAGAACACAGTAAAGACTATCCTTGTTCCCTCAGGCCTTAGCTATGGTGACACTGAAGAAGAGACAGCTCTTTTTAGATTGTCTTCCCCAATACTTGCCTTTGTCCAAGCCGGAGATAGAGCTGAATAGATGCTATCTAAAATGGAAGAAAACTTGAAGAAAAGGAAAAAGCCAGAGATCACCAATGTAGGCAGTAGATAGATTAAATAACACTTCTCTGAGTGTAACTAAAGACTGAGCAATCAGTGCATCAAATTGAACAAACTGAATGAGTCATCCAAGGACCAGTGAAAGACCTGATTAATCCAGGCTACAGCCAAGGACTCCGCACAAGAAGTCTGCCTAGTCTTGTATTTGATGGATGAAAAAGAGAGGAAAGGAAAAAGACTGTTACGGAAAAAAAGGTTAGTGATGAGCATCTGTGCATATATCATTGATTGTACTGCAGGTGTTTCTGAAAGGCAGACGCCCACTCATAGCCTATGTTTGTGAGACACATAGATCTAAATTATGCAGCACTCATTCTAAACCCATTAAGAGTGGAATAAGGCTTCAAGTCATATCAATAATCCAAGTCAATATTTACATAATTTTACATCATGTTAGGAGTCTGCACTTAAAAAGGGCAAAATGAAAATCTAAAATTACAGTAAAATGGGTGGAGAAATAATCAGCGTCTGGCCAATCAAATCTACAAAGCAAGTTAGAAAAAACAGACCTAAAGTAATTTCCCTCCTGACCAATGACAGGGATTTAACTGGAAGTTGAAAAAAAAAGTACATGTCATACTAAAGAACAAGGCTCAAAATAGGTAAAAATTTTAAATGGTTTATTCCACTATGGGACTGAAAAAGAAAGTGACATCCCATTGGCCACCTCATTGCGGGTGGATTCTTGAACTACTGTGTAAAACCAACACAGGTAAATACCAGAAGAGATCTGAATGAAGAAGAATGAGATAAGTTGGTGATGTCATGAAAAATGTCAGCCAGAAGCATGGGGTTGAAAAAGGAAGGGAAGAAAACATCTGTTTAAACAAAGCATGAGATCCTCACAGAACACAAGTGGGTACCCACATCCCCTGCAACTCAGACTTGAAACAGTGAGTGTGGCTGGTGGTTTGGTGCTGAAGAGGAAGAAATTGAAAATATAAGGGATAACTTATTAAAATTATCAATATAGTCAGAGTGTTCTTACATTTTACTTTAGAAAAAAACATTTACATTAAACCATATTAGAGAACATAAAAAATAAAGCCAGTGTTGCTAATTCCTGCTAGTTTGTACTTTGCACAGTTGTTTACATTAGAAATATTCTAGTTTACTAGGTAAAGGGTATGTCTGATGCTAACACCTCTTTTCCTTTCTTTACCCACTCTTTTCGACCTTTTCAGGCTGTTCGACCCTGAAGAGCTAACAGGCAGCTGACCAGGTTAACGAAATCAACTTCAGTATTGGGAGCTCTGTGTTAGGTAGTCTCTCCTTTCTGAAGGATGCAAGAAGGATTCTGACAGTGTGGCAATCAGTTCACCAGCTCTTTTTACTACTCTGAAACCTTCTTCTGAAAGTTCTGAAGCAAAAGAACTTTTAAAAATCTTGCCTGCTTTAGTCTCTGAAATATTAGGCCAATACTTCATGTAAGTGAATACCTGTAGGTTTTTATTCCTAAATTCCATCCTTTCAGTTAAAAAGCAGTTAATTGTTTTTCTAATAACTGTTTCTTATTTGTCATAAAGAAAGATGATCTAGAATTGGGACACCTTCTTTGTCTACCAGCACCTAGAAACTGGGTAGCCCCAAGGAGCTTATCCTGCATGAAAATACAGAATTTCTCCAAAAGCTTTTCTTTTTTTTTTTTTTTTTTTTTCCCCTCCAATAATGTTGCTCAGGTTTTTGGCTGCTTTTGTTTGGTTTTTTTTTTTCCCAGGAAAAAAAAAATCCTCTTTTTTGCTTTGTCAGTTAAATTACCTTCATGACATTCATGAGATTTTGGATACTTCAGAAATAAACAACAGATAACAAAACAAAAGAAATAACTGAAATTAAATTCCAGTGGGCAAAAGCATGAAAAAAACTTAAGAGAATTTGTGCATTTAGTCTGGAAGATGTGCTTGCGAGACTCATTTTATTTTATTTCTTGGAGTGAAAAAGGAATTAAACTTTTACCAGTGAAGCACACTTTACATTCTAAAAGAAAACACGTGAATATCTTTCCTTCTTCCTCACCAACAGCAGAATGGGCAATATATTTGACAAATTAAGAATACAGACCAAATAAAGCAATATCAGGTGCATTTCATATCTGTAAACATGCAAAATAATCAAAGCTTGTAGAAAAGGACTTTTTTAGAAGTTTGGTACAAGCACAGAAAATATCCATTTGTGAAGTGACAGATGATAAATTGACTAAGGTTTTTACAGTTCAATAGATATTTTATTGTGCATCTGTTCTTTTCCTCTGATCTGCTTTGTTCTTTCTGAAGCTGCAACACTGAAAGAGGAGCTCTTGTAATTAGTTATTGAGTTGAATGCCAGCAGCTCTTACAATTTAACCTCAAGGTTATTGAGGAACTAATATATCATTTATTTTGGCTGACTTCTTTGTATCATCTGCTGTTAATAGGACCAAAGAGATAACCAAATAAGCATAAACATATCAACAAAACGTGCTGCGTACTGCATAAACATGCTACAAACTGATCACCTTTATGAATATATCCAGAGGAGCTTCATAGACCTAGTAGCATTTTTCAGAGATACTCAAAAGAATGAGTTAAGGGGGAAGCTAACCCTCAGTAAGACAGTGTGTCTCCTGTCCTTATGCACAGATGCCTGACAAGCCAGAGCTTTAATTGTTCTGGAGTTTTGTGGAAAGCTCCAGCAGTTTTAGTGGAATGTATTATAACATAAGGTTCAGTGGGGTGCTGTCCCAAGTCGCATCGCATGGCAAATAACTCCTTGACTTTTTCTTTAAACCTTGCTTAGTTGCTCCACAAAAGGTCACTTGTGACCTTACAATAAGATTTGCTTTTGGAATTCAGAAGGATAAATTGCATAAAAAATATAAGGTAATCAAACAAACTATACAAAAACCTCGGGCCATAGAGGCATATTGTGACATTGATAGGCTCCTCTGCAGGTTCTGGTAGGTCATCTTCAGGCTGGCACCAGTGAAAGTTTGTTATATTTTATGGATGTGAGAGATAAGATGACAAGATGAAGCGTTCTACAAACGTCTGGCAGAAGTCTCTCAATCGCTAGCCCTTGTTCTCGTGGGGGACTTCAACTTCCCGGACATCTGCTGGAAATACAACACAGCAGAGAGGAAGCAGTCTAGGAGGTTCCTGGAGTGTGTGGAAGACAACTTCCTGACACAGCTGGTAAGTGAGCCTACCAGGGGAGGTGCCTCGCTCGACCTCCTGTTTACAAACAGAGAAGGACTGGTGGGAGATGTGGTGGTTGGAGGCCGTCTTGAGCTTAGCGACCATGAAATGATAGAATTCTCGATTCTACATGAAGTAAGGAGGGGGGCAGCAAAACTGCAAGCATGGGCTTCCGGAGGGCGGACTTTGGCCTGTTCAGGACGCTGGTTGAGAGAGTCCTTTGGGAGACAGTCCTGAAGGGCAAAGAGGTCCAGGAAGGCTGGATGTTCTTCAAGAAAGAAGTCTTAAAGGCGCAGGAGCAGGCTGTCCCTGTACGCCGCAAGAAGAACGGGCGGAGAAGACAACCGGCCTGGCTGAACGGGGAGCTTTTGCTGGGACTCAGGAAAAAAAGGAGAGTTTACCACTTGTGGAAGAAGGGGCAGGCGACTCAAGAAGAGTACAGGGATCTCGTTAGGTCGTGCAGAGAGGAAATGAGAAAGGCAAAAGCCCAGCTAGAACGCAACCTGGCCGCTGTCGTTAAAGACAACAAAAAAAGTTTTTACAAATATATTAATGACAAGAAGAGAGCCAGGGAGAATCTCCATCCTTTATTGGATGCGGGGGGGAACATTGTCACCGAGGATGAGGAAAAGGCTGAGGTACTTAATGCCTTCTTTGCCTCAGTCTTTAGCAATCAGACTAGTTACCCTCAGGGTACTCGGCGCCCTGAGCTGGAAAACAGGGATGGCGAGCAGGATGAACCCCCCATAATCCAAGAGGAAGCGGTCAACGACCTGCTACGTCATCTGGATACTCACAAGTCTATGGGGCCGGATGGGATCCACCCGAGAGTGCTGAGAGAGCTGGCGGAGGAGCTAGCCAAGCTGCTCTCCATCAT
>NW_008824542.1:4946499-4950651 GCF_000699105.1 Pygoscelis adeliae
GGAGAAAAGGAGGCTGAGGGGAGACCTCATTGTTCTCTACAACTACCTGAAAGGAGGCTGTAGCGAGGTAGGTGTCGGTCTCTTCTCCCAAGTAACTAGTGATAGGACGAGAGGAAATGGCCTCAGGTTGTGCCAGGGGAGGTTTAGATTGGACGTGAGGAAAACTTTCTTTACTGAAAGAGTGGTTAAATATTGGAACAAGCTGCCCAGGGAAGTCACCATGGATGGAGTCACCATCCCTGGAAGTATTTAAAAGATGTGTAGATGTGGCACTTAGGGACATGGTTTAGTGGGCACGGTGGTGTTGGGTTGACAGTTGGACTTGATGATTTTAGAGGTCTTTTCCAACCTCAATGATTCTATAATTCTAAGATGGGTTTTATGGTGGGAAAAAAAATAATTAAAACAAGGGAATTTCAGCATAAAGCAATGCTACTAACTCTTCCTCATGGGAAAAAAAGAATAATCCTGCTTCAGGTCAATGAGCCTGAATTCTTAAGTAAAGCATACCATTAGATTTCTCTTTTGCTATGTTTCTTTTCTCCTCTTAATAAACAATAGCGAGTCATCTCTGGACAGCTGGTGGAGTTACAGGGTTCAGATAAATGCTTCCCAGTTTGCAACTTGGCTACAACAGAAGAATATGACATGAAAAATGAATGAATACAGGAAAATGCATAACGTTACTTCTGTGAAGTCTAGCATACTTTTTCTTCAGAATTTCTTTTTTTTTTTTCAAAATAAAATGGGAGCTTGAAACATAATTTTACAGCATATGATTTTAAAAAGTATTTGACAAACTTTTTTAAATTAAGAAATGTGAATATTTATGCTTTTGGTAATGCTTCTTTCAAATTGATAATCAGTAGGAATTCATTGGTGCTGTACTGTTATTCAAGCCAACGGTCTTCAGTTTTCATGAACTTAGGTTGATTGTTGACAGATCAAAGTGGATCTGTCCCATTAGAACTAAATGAAAAGCAGTGAAATTAGAGCTACTGCTAAATTAGCTTGAGAGTTCTCTGTCCTCTGTTCTTACTTGAACTGTCAAGTATCTCTTCTCTCAATTGCTTCTGTGAAGATGTCACAGTAGAAGGGCTCAAGACATCACTTAGAATTAATAGTTAAGGTACAGCTTTGAGAAAAAAAAGGGTAAGTTTAAACATATAAAAATAAAACATGTTATTCCTGAATCAGTATTACACATGCTGCATCAAAGGTATCTGGATGCAAAAAGGAATGGGAGGTGGTTAATACCAAAAGCACAAATCAAAGTTGGAAGTTCAACCACTGGAAAATGATTTTACTGTCTGGTTTGTATCCCAGACCTCAGAATGGAATGGGCACAAATGGATGTAACATATATTTAATACATGGGCTATGTTTTTTTTTATTGCATATTTTAATATAGGAAGTATATTCAGATAATGCAGTAATGATTTTAGCTTGACAACTTATGCAGAACAGAACCACATAATTTCTTATCAGGTATAACATTGATTTGGTATCTTTCTGAAAAACCTTTAGGTGATATTTCTTGTGTGTGTGTGTGTATACATCTTTAGAAAAAGATTGTGTCCCATTTATTTATCAGTAATTTACTCCCTTCTGTCCACCAAAATATTGATGTGACTCATTTAATATTATGTAAAAAAAAATCGTTTGAGGTCATTTTTCCTTCTATTTTAAACGTTTAAATTCATTTAAAATCTATGGAAACCATTTCAGTTTTAGATAAAATAAGTGGTTTTCCTTAATCAATTTCTGTTACTTTCTGTTTCACCCCAAGTTTAAAGAAAAAAAATCCTTTTAAGTATTGCTGGAAACATTTTGTTGTTGTTTTGAGACCCTCCAGTGAACTGAAAAATCCATTATTTGCTCAGCACTTCTCTTCAGCTTTGTTTTTTTTTTGCACAGGTATTTGTATCAGCTGCTAAAAAGAGACCACAGGAGGGTAGGAAGTTAGAATTCTTTTCAACTTGGTCTTATGGTAGCTTAAGATCAGCTACCACTGCTTTAGGCTCAAGTTCTTGAAATGTAGTCATGTCTGATGTGTTGGAGAATTAAGAAAGCCGACAACCTTCCCAGCTAATTGCACTAGTTAAGGCTCGCCCACATATTTTTATGCTGTTAGTCTCCAACCAGAAGCTTCTTATTCTCTCATAAGTCACCATTTCATTGGAGATTTTGACTACTGACACATAATATTGACAGGAAACCAAAAGCTGTACCCCATAATAGCATTTAAAACAAATTGTGTGCCTCGCTGACTTGTTTCATATATCAGTAGATGATCTTTCAAGGGTCTACCAGGAATGAAGGAAAAAAAGAGAATATTATATACAGTCTTAAGGCACAGATATTCAGAGAAAAATAAATTTACATAGCAAAGAGGGAAATACAATGAGACGGAATTAGATGAAACAGTGTTACGCAATACTAGAAAACTCCAATGTGGAATTTAATACTGCAGGTGCAAGTACACAAAGAGAGAGAGAAAAGGTAGGTATGATAAGCCAGCAATTCTGAAGAAATGTTAGTAACAAAGGAAGAGAATGCCTGAAACTATACATACAGCATATTCATTTAGCTGTAGCTTGGGGTAACACAGCCTCCTTTTTTTATCAATTTTGTTGGTTAATTATGCCAAAGTGACTGCCTAAATACTATGAATGTAAAGCACATACAAGTATAACCCACTTACTAATCATCCATTACTCTGATACTGTCATGTCTTAATTTAAAATTCTGGATACAGCAGAAAAACTTTTTCTAAATTAGGTTTAACTTATTTGTGGCTGCTAAACTTTTATCATCATGTTTTTTCTACCAGGCATCTTTAACTTGATAGCACACTGGAAAAGAACAAGAGAAGGTAGAATATTATATAGTTCATGCTGCCATATACTTATGAATGTCCTTATTTACTACGCAAACAAACCACTAGTGGGATGACAATGATTTTTTAGTAACCTTTGCTGTTAGTATTTTCTCACCACAGCATGTCTTTTCTACGTACAAGCTGACACTTGTATTTTCCTCTTGAATTCAAGTCATAATCTGAATCTCTGAAAATACGTGCATCCAGATTGTAGATACATTTGGCAAGAAATAGATACAAATTAAGCAACCTTCAATTTCTCAAAAAAATGCTCATGTTTCTCAACTAGGGAAGAGAAAATATTTATGTCATTTGAATGGATATCAAAATGTACAGTTTTAGAAAAGAAATCTGGCACTGTGTGGGGATTATCAGCTATACATATGTATGCTAATCTGCACCATGATACATACGTGTATGTCACCAAATATAATATGTATTATGAGAAACCCTAATCTTTCAGTGTATGACTTTTCTATGTCTAGTAACATTTCATACTTTGATCTCCTACTGAAATACTGAAATTCAGCCTACTTTAATAAGTCTCAGTGAATTTAGTGGAACTTCTGATATGAAAAAAAGCAGTTGCACATGTGCAGGAATAAGGGTGTATAGAATCATAGAATCATTAAGGTTGGAAGAGACCTCCAAGATCATCGAGTCCAACCGTCAACCCAACAACACCATGCCCACCAAACCATGTCCCTAAGCGCCTCATCTACACGTCTTTTAAATACTTCCAGGGATGGTGACTCAACCACTTCCCTGGGCAGCCTGTTCCAATGTTTAACTACTCTTTCAGTAAAGAAATTTTTCCTTACATCCAATCTAAACCTCCCCTGGCGCAACTTGAGGCCATTTCCTCTCGTCCTTTCGCCAGTTACTTGGGAGAAGAGACCGACACCCACCTTGCTACAACCTCCTTTTAGGTAGTTGTAGAGAGCAATGAGGTCTCCCCTCAGCCTCCTTTTCTCCAGGCTAAACAACCCCAGCTCCCTCAGCCGCTCCTCATAAGGCTTGTTCTCCAGACCCCTCACCAGCCTCGTTGCCCTTCTCTGGACACGTTCCAACATCTCAACATCCTTCTTGTAGTGAGGGGCCCAAAACTGAACACAGTATTCGAGGTGCGGCCGCACCAGGGCCGAGTACAGGGCCACGATCACTTCCCTGCTCCTGCTGGCCACACTATTTCTGATACAGGCCAGGATGCCGTTGGCCTTCTTGGCCGCCTGGGCACACTGCCGGCTCATGTTCAGCCGGCTGTCGACCAA
>NW_008824542.1:4953669-4954189 GCF_000699105.1 Pygoscelis adeliae
GATGGACCTTCATCTACATCCTCATTTGCCTGGCCCTCAACTTCCAGGGCCCCATTATCTGTCACGTAAGGGCAACCGGGAAGGTGAGGGAGGCCAGGCAGGGGTTCACCTGGCACCCCGACCAGGGACCTGTTTCCATTCCCCCCCATCACTTAGGTCCCCTCCTTCTGCCTGGTGGCAAGAGGGCAGGGGATCCTCTGCTTCTTGTGGATCCTCCATCTGCTGCCTTTGCCTCAGATGGTAGAGTGCGGCTCCACCAATCTATCTCCCTCTCACACTCCCGGATACTCCTTAACCTTTCCACTTCCTCCTTCAGCTCTGCCACCCGGCTGAGCAGATCATCCACCTGGTCACACCGCACACAGGTGGTGTCTCTGCTACCCTCCGGTACAGCTGACAGGCTCAGGCACTCCCTGCAGCCCGAGACCTGGACAGCTGCGTGCTTGCGTGAGGGCTCCGTCTGGGTCACCACATTCCTTCTGGCGATGGTTTTCGGCCGAGTGGAAACCATAGCCCGTCC
>NW_008824542.1:4954366-4976194 GCF_000699105.1 Pygoscelis adeliae
AGCTGCCGCTCGTCAGGGGCTCCCTCCTCCGGCTCGGGGTGGGGGGCTCGGGCACCCTCTCACTCCCTGCGCCTTTGCTTTTTGCCGGTTTTGCCGCGGTTTTGCCGCTTCAGGAAGGGTCCCCCGGCGCGATCCTCCGCTTCGGAGCCCTTCGCCTCGGTGGCTTCCAGATGATTTTTCTCGGTGGCTTATAGATGATTTTTCTCTCTGTCAACACAGTTCATTGACGTTTTGAAGGCAGAATATACTAGCAGTCTATACAGGTTCACAAACCCTGGGTAAAATACTCTATTTGCTAGTGAATTTTATGGACTGTCTTTGTGTTTCAATGCTAATGTTATCCATACTAGACTAGAGTGAGCTACCATCAATATGGTAGAAGATACAATAATCACTCCTTCATTTTTCTTCATATGTCTTAATCAGAAGCAGGCTGAAATGGTTGTTGGACTTACCAATAAATTAAAAAGACATAATTTATAACTGGAGTATTTTTTATTTCAAAGGTTTTTTTTAAAATGTAAGCAAAGTGATTCCATTGTCACTCATTTATAAACTCCCTGATGCCACTTAGGAAACTATAAACTTGACCTATTATTTATAGACCAGTGATAATTTTGTATTAGTGATAACTCCATTAGTGATAGTGATTACTTTATACTGAACACCTGGATTCTTGGAGATTCTATCCAAAAGATGCAAGCATCCTATAGCGGCTGCATATAACAGCTGTTAATCAGAAGAAAGCCAAATGGATATAAAAAGGAAAACTATATTTTAAAACATGAATTATTAAAAGAGCCTTAAACAAAAAAGCCTTAAAAGAGACACTGACTTACCAGCCAAAAATGAGTTTATAGTGTGGTGCAGTGGCTGAAAAGAAAGTCAGTCCACGAAACTGTAAACTCAAGTAGGGCAGTATAACTGAGACAACATACCTATTTGTGGTACCGGTTTCTAAAAGAGTGGTGAAACAATTAAGAAGTATGCTAAGAATAATGCACTACCTCTACAATCAGCCTCATGATAAAAGCTTAAGGGGGCTGAGTTGGAGCCTAATGTTTTACTGTTCTGCAGCAACAGCACTAAATAGATTACTTTCTTGTTAATTTAGCACTCCAGCACAATTTTGTCATTAGACTGAACTGCTTTTGGCAAGAAGTTTCAAATTCCACCTGGGGTATTTCACATGCACATCACAAATTACACATCTTTTCTTTTATCATACTGCTCACTGTGGCTTTTTTACCATTAATCAGTGTGATCAACAAAAATGAGAATGCTAAATTAGTAATAAAAAAGTTTATATCATTATAATCAATTTTACATGCAAATCTTCAACCTTGCACTCAGTAGGAAGCTAAGGAGATACCTGGAATGTAGTCAATAAGTTTGATAAAACTATGGTTTAGGCATTCCCAGCAGCTGAGAAAAATTTATTTTTTTTTTTAGAAATGTATATTTTAACCCCAAAAGGAGGTCAAACACAACTAAAAATAAAATACAAAGCTTAAAAATATTTCTTCTACTGTGAGGATTATTAACCACTAGATATTCTTACCCAGGACATGTTGCAGAATTTACACTGGTAAACACAGACCAGATACTGTACAGGTGCTGTAATTAATTGGTGCACATCTATCACTGGCTTGTGTTATGCAATAGTCATGCATAATGTTACTTTTGGCCTTAACATTTGTGAATCTATCAAAACATCATTAGGGAGACTGCCATAACATAACAGTTGTCAGCTATTTGACCAGAGAACTCTACAACACTTCCAGAGAAATCAGTGAGAGTTGTGATTTACACAGAAGAAATAATGTAAGAATGTTATCATAGAGGAAAAGGTCTGGTTTAAAAGAGGGAGGCTGTGAGTACAGTAGAAAGAGCACAAATGATAACATAAACTGTAAGAAGTGAATCTGAGCAGTGATTAATCAAGGGCACCCACCAGGGTATTTCACACATAATCTTGTTTTGTTCCATTTATGGAAGACAGTGAAAGCATGTATCAGGTCATGCTACTCACACTGGTATTATCTATGAAACTATGCAAATGAAACTGTCCTGGTTTCGGCAGGGATAGAGTTAATTTCCTTCCCAGGAGCTGGTACAGTGCTGTGTTTTGGATTTAGGATGAGAATAATGTTGATAACACAGGGATGTTTTAGTTGTTGCTAGGTAGTGCTTACACTAGTCAAGGACTTTTCAGTTTCCCATGCTCTACCGACTGAGAAGGCTGGAGGGGCACAAGAAGCTGGGAGGGGGCACAGCCAGGACAGCTGACCCAAACTGGCCAATGGGATATTCCATACCATGTGACGTCATGCTCAGCATATAAAGATGGGGGAAGAAGAAGTAAGGGGTGGGGATGTTTGGAGCGATGGTTGTCTTCCCAAGTAACCATTATGCGTGATGGATCCCTGCTTTCCTGGAGATGGCTGAACACCTGCCTGCCAATGGGAAGTAGTGAATGAATGCCTTGTTTTGCTTTGCTTGCGTGCATGGCTTTTGCTTTACCTATTCAACTGTCTTTATCTCAACCCACGAGTTTTCTCACTTTTACCCTTCCGATTCCCTCCCCCATCCCACCAGGGGGGAGTGAGCAAGTGTCTGTGTGGGGCTTAGTTACCGACTGGGGTTAAACCACAACAAACTTAAGGAAAAAAGGAACATAAAAAAAATAATATATATATTACATTTAACTTCTCTACATTAACTGACATTAACTGACCTCAGTGCCGGGGAAGAATCTTGAGGGCGCTCACAAGGCAGGTGCGGGACAACCAGGGCATCAGGCCCAGCCAGCACGGGTTCATGGAAGGCAGGTCCTGCTTGACCAACCTGATCTCCTTCTATGACCAGGTGACCCGCCTAGTGGACGAGGGAAAGGCTGTGGATGTGGTCTACCTGGACTTCAGTAAGGCCTTTGACACCGTCTCCCACAGCATTCTCCTAGAGAAGCTGGCGGCTCACGGCTTAGACAGGTGTACTCTGCGCTGGGTCAAAAACTGGCTGGATGGCCGGGCCCAGAGAGTTGTGGTAAATGGAGTTCAATCCAGTTGGCGGCCGGTCACGAGCGGTGTTCCCCAGGGCTCAGTATTGGGGCCAGTTCTGTTCAATATCTTTATCAATGATCTGGATGAGGGGATCGAGTGCACCCTCAGTAAGTTTGCAGACGACACCAAGTTGGGCGGCAGTGTTGATCTGCTCGAGGGTAGGAAGGCTCTGCAGAGGGACCTGGACAGGCTGGATCGATGGGCCCAGGCCAACTGTATGAGCTTCAACAAGGCCAAGTGCCGGGTCCTGCACTTTGGCCACAACAACCCCATGCAGCGCTACAGGCTTGGGGAAGAGTGGCTGGAAAGCTGCCTGGCGGAAAAGGACCTGGGGGGGTGGGTGGACAGCCGGCTGAACATGAGCCGACAGTGTGCCCAGGCGGCCAAGAAGGCCAACGGCATCCTGGCCTGTATCAGAAATAGTGTGGCCAGCAGGAGCAGGGAAGTGATAGTGCCCCTGTACTCAGCACTGGTGCGGCCGCACCTCGAATACTGTGTTCAGTTTTGGGCCCCTCACTACAAGAAGGATGTTGAGATGTTGGAACGTGTCCAGAGAAGGGCAACGAGGCTGGTGAGGGGTCTGGAGAACAAGCCTTATGAGGAGCGGCTGAGGGAGCTGGGGTTGTTTAGCCTGGAGAAAAGGAGGCTGAGGGGAGACCTCATTGCTCTCTACAACTACCTGAAAGGAGGTTGTAGCGAGGTGGGTGTCGGTCTCTTCTCCCAAGTAACTGGCGAAAGGACGAGAGGAAATGGCCTCAAGTTGCGCCAGGGGAGGTTTAGATTGGATGTAAGGAAAAATTTCTTTACTGAAAGAGTAGTTAAACATTGGAACAGGCTGCCCAGGGAAGTGGTTGAGTCACCATCCCTGGAAGTATTTAAAAGACGTGTAGATGAGGCGCTTAGGGACATGGTTTAGTGGGCATGGTGTTGTTGGGTTGACGGTTGGACTCGATGATCTAGGAGGTCTCTTCCAACCTTAATGATTCTATGATTCTATGATTCTATGATTTTGCTTCACCTGGTGTACAACTACAGAGCAGACTGCCATGAAATGACCCCGGTGTAATTTTAAACAAGGCAACAGAGGTTCCACAGAAATCTAGTTCTAATTTGATCTTCGGTTAATTTATCCTTATCAACAGAAAGCAGTATGCATTTCCCTTAAACGCATTGCTGTCTGACAGCTCCCTTTGGAAACTGGGGAAGGGAGGCACAGGGAGGCTATTAAAAGACTGAATTGATACACTGAACACTTGAACTTTTAATATTGAGAATACAGATAGTGGAATCATTAATCCACCTTACTAAAGCTAATTTTCTAAACTTTCCTTTGTCAGTTAGGCTCCAGGATCAATATTTATGTATTTTTGTTTGATATACTTAATTTTCAGAAATTCCGAGTCTGTAAAACCCCACTAAAGCTAACGAAAGACAGTTTTAAAACCAATAACTGATGAGAAATTATTGAAGAACTTTTGTATCCACCTGCTCTATGGAAACTTACTCCATTACATAAAACATCCATTTCAGAAGAACAGCATCAAGAGATGACTGAGAATATCTTTTGAAATTCCTTAGAAAGCTCAGGGTTTGCAGCCTTTATGGCCAGCATTTTCAATTTAAGTGAGCAGAAGATGCGCACTAACAAATACATATTATTTATTCATATTCTAATCTCAAAAGTAAATTGATAGTTTCTAATGAAGTTATAGAGCCTCTTCTTAATAACTCAGAGTAAAATTTTTGTCAGTCCATCATAAATTCTACAGTCTCACCTGCTGGATAACTAATTTCGTCTCTTTAGTTCCTTTTAATCCTGTTGTCAAGCATAAAATGTAACTTACTAAATTAAGCTAAAAAACAAGTTGTTAGTCCCAAACTTAGAAACAAGCAGTGCAGAAAGATGATTCAGAGATTTACTAACATGAAATCAGTTTATTCAATGAAAATATAAAATTAACAGAGTTTAGCCATCTTTACATCTTAATAAACCAGGCATATTGCTATTGCAATATATCAAATATATATATAAACCAAATTTTGCAATTGCTCTAGATTAGATTATTATTTCATATGCAATAGTGTTTTATTAAACAGTCATTCTAAAAGTGTACATTTTAATCTGCTTTAAAAAACTGTTTAATGGTAGTAGAAAAAGCCCGTGCATTTCTGCTACCTTTTTTATTTTATTCTGTAGACCTATGCTTTTCCAAAAAAGCAATTTATTCTTTACTTGAGTGTTTTTCCTTATTACAGTTTTATATCTGCAGTTCCTCTGGGAGGAAAAACAAACCTTGATTACAAGGAAAAAGCTGCAGGTCAAAAGACAGCATCACAAACATGCTTAACATGTAAATCTCAGCATTTCAGGAAAAGCTTTGTTAATTCTGGCAGCCAGTCCTTAAAAACAGAGCTGCACAATGCTCAAGATAACCATATGCCTTGTTTTCTATAAAGGGTACATAATGTCATAGGTTTCTTCTTTCCAATGGTGTGTGGATTTTTGTTCCTCTTTTGTGGAAATGAGTGTATTTACAACATCACATTGGGCATCTCCTAATGCCAGATCTCATTCATAACAATGTCCCAGGAGATCTGTCTCTTCCTTTGTTCTTTCTCTCCTTAACCATTTTGTTAAATACCACTCTTGTGAACTTTCCCTTTCTAGCAACATCTAGGCTTTCTCCAGATCCTCTGGACACTCTCCCATTTGTTTATCTCTCAGCTGGAACTGGTCTCATAAGTACTATAGCACATGTAATTCTCACATCCAAAATATATCTCATTATTGGTTTTGTGTCTGTTTCTTTCCTCCCTCATTTCCCTGTCCTAAAGTGTAAAAATCTAGGAAGTTATCAGTTACACTGAAAAAATCAAGTGTTTGTTCTTCCACTTCACTTTTTTTTAATATATTCAAATACGTACCTATATCTAAATATGAATACATTGAATGTATGTATACATCTTTTGAGGAATCCACTGCGTTAACCTGTATAATGTTGAAGATAGCTTGAGCTGGATATCTTACTGATTGTCACCTTATGTAACCAATTACATCTGTGTGCAGTGACTGCAAAGTGGTGAAAATTACTACTTTTCTGATTTAATGAAGTTTTATATCCTCTTTGCTCTGATGTAAATAAATAAAGTAGATCACAATGAAAAAATAGGACATCTCATGTGGAACCTGACATACAATTCAGTTAGCAATAGAAGAGGGTGACATAGGCAAAACTGAGACGCGGAAAGTGGGAGGAAGCCATATCCCAGTATAGTATGAGAAGTACCACAGCAACTGTCATGAAAATCTCCTAGAACTATTTCTGAATGGCTGCACTTTTTGATGCATCATTTTATAGTATTCTGCTCTTAACATGTCACATTTTATTACTCTCTAACTTGCTTATTCATTTAGACTGATGTGGAGTGCCCACAGGGCTCACCTGTGGCCTGAATAACAACAGATGTTAAGACAGAAATGTGAATACACACAGTGTGTGTCAATGGGACTCCCAAAGCACTTTGGGAGGGTGCTGTTTAGGAGGGTGTTCGCCCAAAACTCATCATGTTAAAGAAGATGATGACCATCAATCAGATTAAACAGTAGCCAGCGAATCAAAAAGAGACATTTGAAACAACGGATTCAACTTGAAAAGAGATATAAAAGAAGTATGAATATTTTTTAACAGTGGGGAGAGACCTTGGAACGGAAGCAGTAGCACTTGTCACTCCCCACTGACATCGCAACCTGTCAATTGGTGTGAAGTGCCTGCCCCCAGGTGCTGGAGTAGCAAGATGGGGTGCAGCACACAGAGACTCACACTTGGGGTGTGTGAACCTGAACTCGTGGGGTGCTTTCTCACTGGCATGGGGATCAATGAGGTGCTGGGAGATGCACAGGTTTGCCCAAAGCTGGAACACCCACAGAAGGGGTGTGCAAGTAAGGGAGAGTGCACCCAGGAGAGTGGGTGCATTTGTAACTCTGTCTGTATGTGTGTGACAAAAACATTTCAGGATTAGTAATAGAAGGGTGTTGAGAAATTTGTGGGTAAATGTTAACATTTCAGAAGAGCCTAGTAAGTGATTTTTCTGTTGAATTGTGGATATTGGTCTTGAATCTATAGTTCACTGATTGCTTATTAATTATGTGTCATTAGTAAATCAATAAACCACTTAGTCTTGGTTTAGTTTAAACTATCTGAACTAAGCAATACTGAGAAAACAATAGACTCTGCCAAGTCCAGATAACTTGGACTAGCCAAACAGACCACATCAGACTTCCAGCCTGTTACACACTCACCACCTTGTTATGGGTAAAAAGGGAAACGCTGTACATGTGGAGAAAAGAATCTGCTGTTAGTTCAACTACTGCTTTTGTATCCTAATGAAGTTATAACAAATGTTTTTAGTTCAGTTATACTACTAATGCTCAGTGCTTATATTAATACAGAAATGTCTCAGTAATACCCTTGAAATTATTATACAGGAAAACTTCAGAATACCTGTCCTTTTTCTGTGATGTTATATTCATCCTTCCAATGTCCCCATGTGCCCTCATATCAACAGCACCAGTTTGTCTCAAGAAGAGAGCTGGGGGAGGTTGCAATGTATCGTAAGCATCCTGAGGTCTTCCCCAAGAGAAGTACAATTGTTGTGGTGGTGGAGATCCCTTCCTGTCCACACTTGGATATTTTGGAGCCTATTTTTATGTGGTTTTTTACTCTGGCCTGCTTCCTTCATACTGGTTTCTGCCCCTGCCTGGAAGGTGCACCACAGCCTTCCCCAGCCCCAGGGGACATGTCCTGCAGTGGCTTCTCCAGCCTTTCCCATCCATGGCCATTACAGGCATTCGGCTCAGGCCAGGCAATGGTCCTGTGACCACCAGGTCATTGCTGGTACAAGCTGGCATTCAGCTCAGACCCAGGGAAACCCAGGCAAGCGCTGAGCCCTGCCCTGGCACCCCAATGCAACACTGTGGCGTTTTAGCAATAATGGCAGATATCATATTAGTGGGGCCACCATAGAAAGGAGGAAACTGATCAGCTCCTCCATTGATTTAAATTTTTCTTTGGCAAAATAGTGTGATTTGGTGAAGATGATAGTCTATCTAATTTTGTTGTGCTATTCTGCTAGAAGTTGCAGAAAAATGTTGCTTACCCCAAATTAACTTTGATTTTTAAAATGCGTGAAGCTTCTCAACAAAATGGAAACCAATCCCTTCAGAAAATTCCTTTCAAACAGGACACAGGGTCATGAGAATGAGTAACAGTGTAAGAGTTAGAATATCGACAATCATGCCCTTGGTGACCTAATTCCAAGCTATATTTTCTTTTATATGGGCTTCCTGTGAAAGTTTAAAGTAAGAAATGTCACCCTAAAATGGAAAACATTTTCTTAATATTCCATTGGATGCATTATAACAGAAAATTACAATTTCAGTAGATCAGCATTTTATGATGGAAAACAACAGTTTCATGAAAAATTCTTTGCAAGTTCTAGTAAAACTTTTCATATATTCATAAGGAACCTTTATGAAGGCACTTGCTAACAGAACAAGTGCCAAACTTAGATTTTCATCTGAAGTGCTAAAAATAAGATTGTCATTTTTCTACTCTTTGTTGTTCAAATCTGTCAGCTTACTTATCACCCCTTCCATTTGTTCAAGATCTGATCACTTACCCCCAAAATGGGCAAAAAATTAGCCAGAGAGCAAGTGATTATAAAAGAATGCCAGATGTAAGCAAGCAGATAACGTTTAAAAGGAATAGCTATCACTTTATATTAAGTTCAAAGAAACATTTTTATTAATACTTGTGACCATGACTGAAGCCCAAACTAGTACTAAGATTTGAAATTACAATATGAAATTTATACCTCATGTAGGATAAATCCTGCTGTTCTGTATTAGCTTTCTTGAATCAGGATCTGTTAACTGTTGTTTTCACAAGAATGTTGATTTCAAAATACCGTAAAAATCAAACGTGGGCTTAACAACTAGAAGAGCATATGGAAAGTATAGTGCTGATGCTAACATGTTTGATTCTCAAAAAGGAATGTGCAAACCTATAGTTAGGATTTATAGGTTCCTTTTGCATTAACAAAAGGCACGGTGAACACAGACTGCATTCCTTTATTGTCCTCTACAGTGCCTGACAAACTCAATGCAGAGGGCTGTGGAGTCCTACCCTATCCATGTACAGGACTGAAAGTAGTTTTCCTGTGTTGACTCCACATAAAATAATGGATCTTACTAGCTTGAGCATCATTTTTTTGGCTTTAGCTACTTTCTCTGCACGGCCCAATGCTGTGCTGAGGGACATAGAGTGCACTCAGGATTAACTCAGGATACTTGCTTCTGAAACCTTCACCATTTGTTAAATAGGCATGAGGTCTATCTGCATTTTAGCCTCCACTCATGTTTTAAAGAAAAGAAAAGAAAAGAAAAAGAAAAGAAAAGAAAAGAAAAGAAAAGAAAAGAAAAGAAAAGAAAAGAAAAGAAAAGAAAAGAAAAGCCTTCTGGAAAAGACTGATTAGAAGGCTAATCAGTGTGTCTGATGTGATCCCTGAACCACCCTAGCAAAACTCAGGCTGAAAAACCTCCTTGTCAAAATCAAGATGTTTCCATGTTTCACAAATCAGCTCTTTCCTCCAAAAAGCAAACAAAAGATTTTTGTGAAAAGTTCTTAGCCATCCTAAATATAATTCTGCATAAAAATGTTAAGCTATTGCTGACAGCCATGGAATCCAGTTATCTCCATGCACAGAAATAACAGCTGGGACATTCTTAATGTAAACAAAAAAAGTTTGAACTGAGATCTTCCAGGAAATATTTTGGAAGATTGATTCAAGTTAAGAAAAGATGCTGAAGCAAAAATATATCTTGTGGCTTAAAATAACAGTAAAACTCATTCTTCAGAAGACTGTATGCATAGAATGTCTACCTATACTCTTTTCACAACATGAAAGAAACTTCACTTGCTTAAAATCCCAGCATGTAAAGTCTTCACTAATGATGTTGTTGGTCAATTTAATTATTTGCTGACATATATTTTAGCAACTTTAGATTCTTCTGTGTGCCAGCTGTATGAATCGCACTGAGGAGGAAATGTAAGATTAAAAAATATGTAAGAATTCTTTACAGTGTCTCTTCAAACTCAATCTGCCATTTAAAGAAACCATCCAGGCAAAAAGAAGCACTCCTCATTAATATCACCTAGCTTGGTTAGAAGGAAATCCTAGTGGCTCTGATATTCAACGGACACCATTTTTCAAATGCATCCATCTGGAAAAATCTTCATATTCATGCTAATACATTTCTGTTATTCTATTCTGTTATTCAACATACTGTAAGGAAGGAGTATAACACAATTCTCCATTGATAATGTAAGAAGAATAAATGTGAGCCAGTATCCAAAATTAAAATTAATTATGTCTTTCAAGCTTAGAAAAGTCAAATTAGCATCTTAACAGTAATGGTAATTGCATGTTTTCTACTGAACATGAGTTTATCACCTTTTCCATAATGTATAATGCAGTCAAACACAAAGTTTCCTTATTTCAATGGTTCTTGGAAGGAAAATGTGATCAAAAATTCCATTTTCAAGAAAACACTGTAGGTTCAATGATAATTACTCATAAAGGTGGCAGAGCATTTCTTCAAGGGAATTGCATAGCTGAAACTGCAATAGAGTAAAATTCTAGACATTGCAAATCTATTTGGGTAGATAGGTTTGTTCTATCTTGTAGTGAGAAAAAAATTCTTGACCCATACCCAGTTGTTATCTTTCCTTCCCTTTCTGTGATGAAATCAGAGGAAGAGAAGTACCTAACAGAGTTTTAGGTACAAGACAGTTACATTTCAAAATTACAGTTACATGCAGGAGGGTACATAAATGTGTGCCAGGTGGAATCCACATTTACCTAGTGGTGGTCAACATATCTCCTTCTGAACTGGATTCTTCATTGACAAGGAGATGTTTGGATTCTGTTTTAGGGGGTAGGGGTAGGTTTTTTCATTTTATTTCATTTTTCCTAGTTCCAATGAAATGCAAAGATTTCCTCTAGTATTTTACCTTTTATCTGAAGTCTGATATAACAAAGATCTGAAAAAGTCATTAAGAAATGAACAGAATATCTTTAGCTTTTTTCATGTCTGCTTTTCACAACGGATAGCTCAAATGTGTGCTAAATGATTTATAAACCTACAGTCACATCAGATACTATCTATCTGCCTTAACTTAAAATAGTTATATTGCATCCAGTTCCTGATATTTGTTAGCACATGAAGGGCAATGTTAAAATAATGTGCATTTAGAGGCAAGCTGGATGACCAAGGAGATTTTATTTTATACTAACATTTTGGTCAAGAATTTTTTTTTTTTTTTTTTTTTAATGCTGTTTAATCAGTACTAAACAGTAGAACAATTGGTTGTGTTCAAGGTCTCACTACTTCTTTTCATGGCCCACTGAACCTGGGTTCAGAACATGAGAAGGGTATCTCAAGATCAGAAGTATTTGATAACGTATTTGATACTGTATAGAAGTATTTGATAATTTAAGAGTGTATTTCATAATACCTCTTTGTAGCCATCACATAGTTTCAGAGTAAAATTTGCTTGTGTATTAGGGACAGGCTGAGAATATGGAAAAAACGTTCCTGAAGGATTTAAAGACCAACAAAGGCCCCCTTGTACTTCAATAATGGTGAATAAATGGCAATATGAGAGAAGTATTTGTTTAAGATGCTTTCTACACAGCATAATGCTGAAGAACTTCTGAAAGGAGATCTGCCACACTAGGTGAAAATCCAGCATGACATGGAAGTGAATTGCGTCTGGCCAGTGGGCAAGCAGGAAGGTGTGCAGGAAGCACCACAGCACCACCCCTCTCCTACAGCCCCCACCATTTTGAGAAGCAGTGGGTTTTCCAAATGGGGTTGAAGAAAAGGAGGATGCAGTGCAGGGCAGATCTTCATCCTAATCCCTCTCACATTCATACATAGTGTAAATGAGGATAAAGAACTTACCTAACCGTAGATCATGTGCCTCATGTTGTTTCACTTCAGGATGACAAGTGCACTTCCTTCAACCATCCTATAAAATAAGCATACATCTATATGTATTCTCCCAAATAGCTTACTATAATGAAACACTATACTGCACACACACCTTTTTCATTTCTGAGGATGAGAGGAATTGCTAATCACACATGCCAAAAATAATGCTTGACACCTGCAGCACTGGAAATAGGACAAAGGAAGCATGCTTTCCTTTGTGGCTATGATTTGGTTATATAGTAAAGATAAATCAGTGTCCATCTGTTCTAAACTATATCTGTGAGGTGTAAAAGAGGTGTAAAGATGCTTTAGATTGCTTCAGCATTGCTCTAGCACTGGAATACACAATTTGACAAAGCAAGTGCAAGGTCATTTGTGTCCAGCTCAGTGTGTCCTAATAGCAGATGGGAAAGCCATTTGTAAAATCAGATTTAGATTGTTGGTTGCCTCCACAATGTCCAGTTCTTCAGATCATAAAGCTTTAACTTTAAAGTTTGTAAATTGGAATATCCAAGCACCCAACTTCCAATTGCATAAGGAGAAACAAAATACTCATAAGGTGCAAGTACTCTTGTTACTATCACCATCACAATAATGCCCAAAGGATGGGCTAATGCCCAAAGAACGGTTGAAATGAAGTGGCTTTAAAAGTGTTTTCTCAATGTATGATTTTTCCATCATACTACTGATTGTGAAGAACTGTCACTGTAAACAGAGCTTTCAAAGTCTAACTACCTGAGGGAAAGTGCTGATTCATACTGCTGTTTAAACTGAGGTTAATTAATTATGATAAAGATTAATTGGTCTCTGCCCTTCTCTCTCTGAAAATAATTTTTGTGGTGATCCCATGACACCTATTAATCCATATCAAAGACTTATAAATGTAGAAATAGTGAAGGGGGGAAGGCAGAGGATGATTTCAATAATATAATTCTGAGAAAAAATGGACTGAACTAAAATAAAGGCAAATTCCACTTTACTTTATGATGATCTGTTGATTTATCTGGCACTTTTCGAAGGAAGTGTGCTTGGAAACATGACTAAAGGCCATAATAGCATATATATTTGTCCAAGCTATGGTCCTGTCTTGCAAGGCACTGTTTAAAAGAGCCTTATTGTTATCAATAGTGACTCACTTTAAAAGAAGTTGATGGTACTGGGTATTTAAGGAAACATTTATGTATTTAATTGGAGGACACTTGACTAGACTCAGATGATAGAGACAGGCCTTCCCCTCCCGCCCCACTTAACAGAAAAGCTCTTTGAAACCTATATATCCCAGCAGACCTATTAATAACATGGCTAATAAAAATGAAGAATTGCAGCAGCAGTACTGTAACTGCATAGTGCAAGTGTCTTGAAATAATATATTTGATGGCAAGCAGACAGACAGAATTGGCTAGAACAGATTATATAAAGAGGAAAATGTAAAATCAAAGCCAGAATGAAAAAAAATCCCACACAAAAATGCTCTCCACCATGCCTTAAATGGAGTTGTTCCCATACATACACTTGAAACCTGACCACCTATGGTATGTCTTATCATTAGAATACAATGATGTCTGGGAAAAGTAGTGTAACTCTATGCATTTGCATATTTAGTCCAGTGAAAAATGGCATTTTTTCTATGCATAACAGTTATGGCTATATATTTTTTGTATCTACTTATACAATGCTGAAAATCTTCCCCGCTCAAAAGCTGTGGTGGAAAAAATAACCTCCCCCAAAAAAAACCAAAAAACCTTTTGGAAAGAAAATATGAAAAATTAATGTCAAGTATTTATTATTGTACATCTTCTTTATTTTAATCCATTATTTAATGTCATTAATAGTGGTCAAGAATGACTTGAATATGATTAACAGTATACTGTGTAATTACATAGTTTAAACAATCTGTTATTTCTCAAACTCTGATACTTGCCGCTACTTAGAACTATTTGAATCAGCTTATCTAGGAAAGAAGCAGTTTGACACTTCAGGCTTGAAAAGAGAGTGAACATCTTAATCAACAAGAATTCACAAATGTTTTTCTTAGTGAAAAATACATCATTCTATTTAGTGTGTGGTACACATTCTTGAGCATACCCATATTAGTACTGTTATCTCTTTAATGTCAAATAGGCAACAATGAAAATTCTGTATAAAAAAGAACATCCAGACATGAAATTTCAGGACTTTATATTTTAAAAAAACATATTACAAAATTATTTTTTTTAAACTGTTCTGTTAATTTGACCAAAAAAATTAGCATCGTTAGAATCTAAGATTAGAATTTAAAGTTTCCAAGCAGCTCAATAATATGTTTGGAATTTTATTTTAATGTCCTCTGTACAGCTGACAGTGGAGCATGGGGCTCAGTGAGCACAGGTGGCTCCCCGGGGACCAGGCACTGGGACCTCAGGGGCCTGGCAGGCAGGGCCCGTCCCACCACCCCAGCCAGGAACAGGCAGCCAGGGGCTCTGGGGCAGCCCCAGCCCCAGGCTTCAGGCATATCTTGGGGATGGGATGTGCTGAGGCCAGGCCAAGGCAGGGAGGGCAGAGCAGGGCTGCAGCATCCCTGGGGCAAGGGCTGATGGCCCTGGGGGACTGACATGGGGTCCTGGGCCTTGGGCAGTGTGAGGGGAGTCCCTGGGGCTGGGCAGGGCCAGGCAGACCAGGCAGTACCCTCAGGATCCTGACAGAGAGTTCACAAAGCCATTAGGCAGCAAATGACTTTTTGGGGGGGGGGGGGGGAGAAAAAAAGGAACTTTATTCCAAACTATTGTTATGAAATAGAACTTTGTATCTTTCTTTAAGATCAACGATTTACACATTAAGAGATAACAGATATTCTAGATAGATATTTGTCCAAAGACACAAAGAAACTCTGTACAGAAGTGGGACACAGATGTGCTACCTAAGGCTGTAAGGACCTCATTTTTGTTTGTCAAAATGAGAACATTTCCATGTACAGTATGCTCACATTTTTTGCATAGTCAACAGATGAACAAGCAAGAAATACCAGGAACCTTTAGAAATCTTCCTAATTTACATGCACAGGGTCTAATAAAGCAGAAATTTATAGCATTATGTTAAAATATATTTATATTCCAAGTCTTATTTCTAGTTGTTTTAAAGAGAAGAATGAGCAGTACTGCTCACCAGAGCCAACATCCTGCATAGAAGAATGGGTTTAAAGTGTCTGCTGAGTAGCTGACAATTATAGACTCTCAAGGCATATGTAAGAGCAATCTTTAAAACTATTAGTTTTGTATACAACCCTGTGATAAGTAGACTGCACTCTCCTGGTCTCTGCTCTCTTAATGACATCAACAGTTAGACGAAAAAGTTCATGCCAATAATCCAGTCCAGAGCCTATGGAGAGCAACCCTGCATAAAGGGATCTGGGGGTGCTGGCTGACAGCAGGCTCAATATGAGCAGCAGTGTGCCCTGGCAGCCAAGAGGGCAAAGCGCATCCTGGGGTGCATCAAACACAGCATAACCAGCTGGTCAAAAGAAGTGATTGTCCCACTGTATTCAGTGTTGGTGTGGCCTCAGCTTGAATACTGTGAGCAGTTCTGGCCCCTCAATTTAAGAAGGATGTTCAGGTCCTTGAATGCATCCAGAGGAGGGCAACAAACCTGGTGAGAGGGCTGGAAGGCATGTCCTATGAGGAGCAGCTAAGGACTTTGGGCTTCTCTAGTTTGGAGAAAAGGAGGCTGAGGGGCGGCCTCATTGCTCTCTACAGCTTCCTGAGGAGGGGAAGTGGAGAGGGAGGTGCTGAGCTCTTCACCCTCAGATCCAGTGATAGGACAAGTGGGAATGGTTCAAAGTTGCACCAGGGGAGGTTTAGACTGGACATTAGGAAACATTTCTTTACCGAGAAGGTGGTCAAACCCTGGAACAGGCTTCCTAGAGAGATGATCAATGCCTCAAGCCTGTCAGTGTTTAATAGGCATTTGGACAATACCCTTAACAACATGCTTTAACTTTTGTTCAGCCATTAATTGGTCAGGCAGTTGGACTAGATGATCGTTGTAGGTCCCTTCCAGCTGAAATAGCCTATTCTATTCTATTCTATTCTAATCTTTCCCCAACATCACATTACTATTATTATCAACTATCATTAAAAGAATTAGACAGATTTGTTGGGTGCAAACATACAAATTTCATTACTGGAGAACTTTAAAGAAACATTTCTTAACTGTTCATATCAAGTTAATGTACCTCCTTGGTGGAAAGCCTAATTACATTTTAATCTTTTCATGATGGATTCCACTTCTGGTTGCTCAAGAAGTGTTTTTGACTTCATATCCAATTACTGAACTTCTTGGTAAAAATATCTCATGATTAAACCTTTTGTCATGTACACTGAAACATAAGAATATTTCCTTTATTATAGATCACAGGAATGCATTTAATAGCTTTGTTACTTGTTTGTGCACAGAGCAAGACATATGTAGTATGTTCACAAAAAATATAATATTCTGCTATTGCATAACAAAACATCTATTTTTTTAAGATATTTAAAGCAGAAATAGCTCTTTAAGACCAGTTAAAATAATTTAAACTATGTAATTATATTCCCATGCATTTCTTTCAAATTATAGTGGTTCTGTACTACAAAACATTAGTATTTGACTGTGTGAAGGATGACATTTAAAATTAACTTTTTATTCTTTTAATCGGCTTCATTTTGCATTTGGTAAGATGAATTCCCATTACTTAATTACTTCAAGTGCACCAGCTGCAAAAACACTTGACTTTTCCAGAGGGCCCAAAAAAGTAATCCAGACAGATATGCTATTTGGGAACAAATAAGAAAAAACCTCTTTACATGTCACTTTGGTGAATTTTTTTCAATAGCAAATGACTCCAAAAAGAAAACAATTTTTCTTTAAAGCACTACAATGTAATTGAGTTCCCAAATTCAGTATACACAGAATATTACTTCAATCTAATGGAATTTAGTTTTTAGCTTTTAAATAATAACCTATCGCTCATAAACTGGAGAAAAGTCACATAAATCTACTCATCTATTCCCAAATGCTTGATTTCAGAGTGGAAAACAAGCCAAATAGCCTACAGTCAACTTTGTTTTCTGCAGCCACGCAGTTCCAATGGTGTAAATTGTTTCCTAAAATTCTATTCTCTGGCTACTGTTTGCTAATTTTGAACACAATGTCTCTGCACTTTTTCCCTTTTCAGTTGCTCTGACAGGTGCTCTGATAAAAATTGTCTGTCTGAATTTGGTACAATACCCAAAAAGGGGATAGAAAGCTGTAGCCAAGATCATGGGAAACAAGTGCTCTATGTTCTATGAAAAGACACAGCATTTTCAATTATTAAAAATGGTTACAATAATTGTTAGGAATGTAAGGTTATTAAAAATGCATATATAACTTCAAAGGCAAGAACTTTTTTCTTCTTATAGTTTTCATGCCAGATAGGAAATTTTGACTATCTGACAGGAACATCATTTACCCGACTGTGTAATTAACCACAGCTAAATTACAAGACAGGAGTATCCTACAGCTCTGCTTGTAGAATGGGCACTTGGACTACAGCCTAACTGCAGAGAAAGTATACTCTCCATGTCTCCTGATGTCCTGGTATCTTGATCATCCCTACTGAGGTGTGCATTTGAATGCACCATGGCTCCTACTCTGGACATGAAGTTAATTTCCTTTGAAAATTAATCTGGATATGCAGACCAGGTGGGGAATAATTCTGTGTACTCCTAACCTGCACTCATATGAAATTACCTCTAAGATAAACAGGTCCAGTACGTATTAAAGTATTACTCCATAATGTAGGTGCTTTCTTTCTTCATCTTCTCTTGCTTTAAGCAACATAAGGAGTTTAATTATACTTTTCTCTTTTCCTTTCTAGCAATGATAAATGAAAATTTCAAGTACATAATTTCATAGCTTTCAGACAAGTTATATTAAATGGGGGGAAAAAAAATCTTTGGGAGTGAGATAATTTGTCTTGGATTAGTCTTTTATATAGTCTATTGGATAGGCAACAGTTATATTTTGGTTCCAAACTGGTATGGGAGATGTGCAAAAAAAGTTCCACACCCCCAAAAACATTGCATGCATGGCATGAGGAGGTAGAGGGCTGCTAGTAGTATCTTACTTCAAATGAACCATGTAAACATCTGGATGACACAATTACCTGATTTGTGTTTAGGACAAAGCGTCAAGCTGGGCAATGATATTATGGCTACTTATATGGGCACAAATGCTATAATAAATTATATCCTGTCAGTGAAAGTGTGTGTACTTATGGTAAATCATCCTGAAATAATGACTAGATGGTATTCTACATCCCTTATTCTAAATGATCTGTTTTACCTCAGAGTGCTGTATGTTGGTGCTGAGTTAAGTGATTCCTGTATGGTATTAAATTGTTAACATACTATTTGTTTATAAAGCACTTTGTGATCCACTGGCATAAAATGTAAGAAGCTATCAGATGTCTAGACAGCTTCTTTCCTGGTAAGTTTAATACCATTTAAGTGGTTGAGAATTCCCAGCCTAAAATAAACTGAGAAAATTGAAGACTCCTAAGAAAGTCTGTGAAGAGACATTCAAATGAGTGCCAAACACTGAGGAACCTGACTTCAGAATCCATTCACACATTGTCTGTAAGATTATGTATCATACACTTCATCTTTAAAAGTGCCTGTAAAACAGAAATTGGGTCACTGGATAATGCTAAAAAAGCAAAATCAGCATTCCTCTCATCACATGTTGTCTGATACATGGTTCACAGAATGAACGATTATAGTGGGAAGTCAGCTGTGAGAGTGAGGAAAAGCGAGGTAAAGGACTCACCAGTACACAGTCCATCTCCTATTCACCGAGCAAATTCTCTGTTACAGAAGCTAAAGGCCTTGCTATTAATGGTCTCCAAGGTTTCATCCATACCCTTTAATGCAACCAATCCAGGAAGCAGGGTCTGCCCCCAGGCTAGGAGGGGCTGAGCAGTCATGTCCACATTGCCTGGGACTACCACCCTTTTTAGCAAATTGATGCATTCACGTTTCACTGAAGAAACCCCCATGTAGTGACTCTGCAGTCCTAAGATATCAATGTTATCTTCTGTGCTTTTTATTTCAGAAAAATAATGTAAGGTTGTGCTGTTGTTGACTGGAGTGACATTTCTTATAAAATGAAAATAAGGGCATGGATTACATATTGTGCAACTCCTGTCAGCTTATGAGAAAGCTTTAGGACAAAAAGCCTTCTGAGGCAGTGATAGATGACTATATAGGGCACAACAAAATAAACACAATGCTACTGTGTCTATGCTGTCTGATGGAAGGGTTCCCTTGAGTGAAGTATCTCCAGTAAAAAAAAAAAGTTTTCTTTTGGAAGGAAGAATTTACCTGAAAAGAGTAAATGAAAATTTATCCAAAATAGGCTATCAGAAGCCTGGCAGCCAAGAAGCTAAATTATTTGGCAGAGTAGACATACTTTCAGATATACCTAAACTGGAAAAACAAAGACACTCCTCAAACATGCTCTCTAAAGTAGCAGAAAAATAAGACAGTTTAGAACTGACATCATTCTGTTCTGAGTTAAGAAAAAGTCTATATATTGCAGGCAGAACTGCATGCTCCTCTGCTCGGTTAGAAGCACTAGTCAGGCAGCTGTGGGAGTCATAGACACACATTATTTAGTTTCTCTGATAATTAGCTGTTGCAAGGAAATTCAGTTCTATTGTTGTAAAATCAGTGAAAGATTTGCCATTGACTACCATTGTAACAGGATCAGGAGTACAGATATGCAGCTGATCCTGCTACAGCTTCTAAAATACAACAGACAGGTAATGAAGTGGCTTCAACAGAATTTGAATATTATTTTAATGCCCCATTACCCCTTTGATAATATCTTATCTTACCACTTCCCAGCGGGAAAATAAAACTAGATTGTGGAGTGAGTCTTAATCTTGGTAGAAGCTTCTAAGATATGATTCCTTGCTTTCCTAATATATGACTAATTCTAAAACACCTAAGGATAGCCAAAGCCAAGGGAGGTGCTTTCATAGAAAGAAAGGTATTTCAATATTTACTAAATATGAAAGTAATTTACATTACAATAAACAATCCAAGATCATGCACAATAATAATAATTATAAAATCACAAATCTATTTATTCTTTTGCTTATGACTCTAGATATGTAATCTTATAAATGCACAGATAAATTTTCAAGTAGAAATATATATATATATTTAGTTTTGAGCCATGACCACTCCTTTTCACCTCAACACTAAGATTGCTCAAGGACCATTGACATTAACTCTGAAGACGACTGTTGTTCGGCTATTTTAACTATTTTGTTTTTCTCCCACATGCTGAGATAATCTCTTATGAATCCACAATGTGTCCTCCTGACTCCCCTTCACGTTCTTCTCATCTTCATGCTTTAGAGAAAATTCTCTGAGAACAGCTGCTCCCACAGTATTATCAGTAATAGGATTCTGAAACAAACTACTACTCTTGTGTGCTGAGTGGTGTCAGGCAGAAAGGCTAAGAAGAAGGGAAAAAAAAAGCAATAATCCTGTCAATTCTGAAATTGCCTTTAAGACATTTTATAGCTATCTTGATATAAACAGTGGTACATGCAAAATGGAACAAGCTTAGGAAGGAAATCTTGTACTTTAAAATGCAATATTTAAAGACTAGTATCACCATGCTATTGATCATTTAGAAGATGTATGCAGTATACCTCTTTGCCTTTGATACTGTCTACCTGTGAAGGCGACATTTAACACGCAGGTCTTGCATTCCCTACAGTATTGTTGAGAATGAATGAGAAGTGAGCGTCTAAGCAAACTGACATCCAGTATGCACTCTACATACAGCTACAGCTGATATGAAGTGACATGAAATCTGAAGCCTGTTCATATAGCTCTCTTGCTTTACTGAGTAATGTTTCAGACAAAAAGAATGCTGTACCAATGTCCAAAGATCTCAAAATTGTAACTATTTGTATTAGAACCTAAAATGGGAAGAAATTAGACAATTAACTATCTCTTTTTTTGTTTACTGATATTCTGAATCCCCACACCCTATCATGTTGACAGCTACCCTAATCCTAACATTATTTTGAAGAAAGTTAGCTGTAGTAGCGTTTTCACCACAATTGGTTCTCAGATCTCAGTTTCACCTTTCTCTTTGATGATGTTTTGATCAATTCATCTTTTTTCTACTCTTCCATTGCAGAGAAAAACAAAACTGAGTTTTCTCTGGGAGATGCAGTGACAACACTGAAGAGTACTGAATTCCTACACAGCTCTTCAGGCATTCTGTGTCTCTCTCTCCTATATCTCATAAAGACAAAAATGTTTGGCCTGATAACAAACAGATTCACTCTGGTTTTGAACTATCAAGTCAACTGTGGGTTTCAGCCACATGATACACTTCAATAACAGTCTTTTCCAGGATACCTGGAAATGCTTTGAGTAATAGCAGGTAATACACAGGTGTATGTGTGTTACAGTTTCCTTCTTACCCACCATCAAGCCAGAACAGTTGGTTACAGTCATGTTTGGCCTCAACCTAAAATCATTGATAATTTTATCTCAGGAATCTCAGTCGGAAGCTTTCACAATGTTAACAAAGATAAACAATGTTGTTTTAAAATACAAGATTCAGTGCCTCAAAGTCATGTTGTAATGCATATATGAGGTCTGACATAAAGGAAAAAAATGTTAGGGT
>NW_008824542.1:4976227-4985047 GCF_000699105.1 Pygoscelis adeliae
GCTGAGTCAGTGACTTTAAGGACTGTGAAAGATGGCATCATATCCACCAAAGAGGTGAAAGAGGGATGGCAGGAAATCTCCAAAAAAAAGTGAAAGGAAAATAGTTTTTAGAAAAGAAAGAACCTGCAGGGTACTCTTGTAGGTGTTCAAAACCCAGAGTGGTTAAAAAAGTTATCATCTTTCAATGCACAGTTTTCTTTCAGCAGAATGTAACCTGAGACACAGGGTACTTGGAGAGAATCTCTGACACAGAAAAAGGCTCTGCAAAAGGTCTGCTAAATAAAGAAGTATTTAGGTTTGACTCTTGTAGTTTCTTTTCTTTAACCATCCATGCCATTTATAAACATTTGAAGTTTCACTGTCTCTGTCAGTTGTTGAAAATGAATAGTTTGACTTGAATTTTGCCTTGTTCTGAAAAACAGACAACTATTCATCTTCCTCATGACTGTGCATACTAAGTTGGGTAAATTCTCTTCAGTTCCTCACACTCAAAATACTTTTCCTTGATGACACAAGGAAAAGAAGCAGCAAAAAATTAGGAATATGAATTATCAATATTTTGCCAGATATTTATCAAGTGAGTTAATCTTCAGAAAAAAAAAAAGAGAGACTTAGATATGGGGGAGTAAGTTTTAAATTCCTAGTTTAGGGAAAACCATACATGGTAAAGCAACCAGTTCTGATTTAGAGTGATGTATTCAAGTACAAATAGTGCATAGCTGGGCAACGTTCTGAACAATTTTCCATTATTCTGTAAAGATTGTACAATCACAGATATGATCTTGCAACTTCAGATTACCAAAGACGACAACATTTCGTGTCTAGAGGAGGGAAAAAAGTTAGCACTTGATGGATATTAGACATTCAAAAATTGAAAAATTTATCAAACTTTCAAAAAGTAGTCTACTTAGCTATTTTTTCCTGGTTCAAAGTACTGGATTTAATGTGCAGAATTAAAACCTGTAATGTTTGTTCCATTTGTTTTATCAGGATGATGGCATATCCAAGAATCTGTTTGTTAGTAATGAAGTACACTGACTACTTTTATGTCAGTGATAGAGGAGTATATAGGATTGTCAGAGGAGAAGAGCTGTTGCATCATTTTCATTTATGACTTGAAAATCTCCCCACTACCATTCTTCACTGCCAGTTAACATTGTGAAATATTGATGTCTTAAAACCTACATAGTAAGGTATTTGAATTAGTGCTGCTAACCTGTTCATAAATAGACATTCAGACTTTTCTACCATTCCTTAATCTTTAGAACGTATTGATCAAACCTTCCTTGAAAATGAGGCCTGGATGGAAAAAAACCTAACCAACAATAACAACCACCAAAAAACCCACCCCAAACCCCACACACAAAAAACATTGAGACGATCTTTAATTAAGACAAACTACATCATTTAATAAATGGATTACCTATAGTGCTAATACAGTGAAATATCACCATCTTCATGAGATTCCATGTAGGTCAGTTAGGACTGGAAAGAGTAGGCAATGATATGAGTCAAGTAACACTAAAAAGTACTACTCCTACTACTGTATTCTCTTCAGCATCTATGTGTAATTCTTTCCACTCCTTCAAAAAACAGGCAATATAAAAGAAATAGTGTTTTAGCAGATATGAAGGACAAACTGAAATTTTTCTGCCCAAGTGGCACATTTTGCTTATTGCTTATCACTTCAGAAGTCAAAGGTCATTACAGAGAAGCCCACTGGAAACATGGAAAACTATAAGCAATTTCTATATAGCATTTGCTAACATAAAGGACTGCATATAAATTCCAAAAGGAGAAAAAAAATGTACCGTCCTTATGATGCTCCAATATGAAATAGCAAGGGAAGTATTGAGAAAACAGAATACATTCCCTATTATTATTATTATTATTAATAATAATTTTCTAGTCCCATTCTAAAGAATCTTATGTTAGCGGTAGAAACAGTACTGTACAAACATCATAATATATTTTAGATCCCTCCTTAATTCTTACAGAAATTACCTAATTGTGCTATGCAATCTCACTTTGCCTTATACTTTATAAAATTGGAATATAACATAGTATAGTGGAATATACTTTTAATCAACTGGAACAGCTGCATCCAAATCATTGCACAGACAATTTCTACTATTCAGCACACAATTTAGTGATGGATTAAAGAAAAATGTGATCTGTAATTTTTCTGCCTCAAAATACATAGATATAAAAAATACTGATATTTAATAGTCTAGTCTGAAACTGTTAAATTCACAGTATTTTTATGTAATAGCAGAGCTTGAGATGAAAGTAATTTTAAAATAACTTGGTTTTATTTCTGGGTAATAACCTGAAATCAAGAAAATAATTCATACCATAGTAAACAAACATCAAGAATGGGCATCTGCCAGAGGATAAATTAGACTTCAAATGGAGACTATTTCTTAGGCGCATGTCATAAAACATAGATGCAGAAAGACAGCTCATCAAAAGCAATGAGAGTGAAACAGAAAGATAAGAGAGTCTACATTATTGCTTGACCATAAGTTACTTATAAAAGAAATTACATAATAAAGCTGAAAGCCTAATCAGGACTGCTGAGGTATCATTCTTAACTGCACAAAGTTAAGGTTACCATTAATTTTTTTCCCTGTGCTTCCTCATATCACTAACACCTCACCGAAGTAATCATTTCTTTCAAATGCATTTACATTCCTCAAGAAAACAAAGTTATTTTTCCTCAGAGAATTTCAGAAGTCCTGGTTTAAAGACATCTATATGCTATTGATTTAAAATTACTTATTTTGACATAATTATAATACTTTTTTCCACTAGCTCCTGTTTTTCCATAAACTGTCAGCAGTGGCCTTTTTAGATCACATTTTGATTACTATTTACACATCTTACATGGTTGAGATTCAGTCATGACAATAAAAATGTTAGTATTCCAGTCAGCAAAGAAGAAAATATTTAGACAGTCTTAAGACATTATACAATTTCCTAAGCCTAATAAGGTATTGTGCCTCTAACCTTTTTTTTTCCCCTTCTCCACAATCCTTGGAGGAAACAGGAATACCCAAAACCAAAGAATCAGTTCACAGTTATTTTGGGAGATAAGATGAAAAAAAGTAATGAGTTTATGTTAAAGGATTGAACTGGAATTCAGGATGTGTGGAGTGTAATTCTAGCTTTACGAAGCCATCCATAAACTCCCTGCATGACAGAACAAGGCATTTCTCTATGCTCCAATTCCAGCCATCATTCTTTGCCAATTTTAGGTCATTCAGGAAAGACTGCCTTGTAAAGTAGACAAAATGGTACTTTCCAAAGCACTACTGTAAAACCAGTACAAATTATTCTTCTTCTGAGATCAGAAACCAACAACTGAGTTACAGGGGAAGTTTGAGTACAGAGAGAGATGGAGGGAAGAGAAACGGAAATTGAGCACCACCTAACGTTATGGTACTCTTGTCCCAATTAGTGGAAATTGTTACATCATTCATTCCTAATTTAATTCCTTTAAGCTGAAACAGCTTCAACCTGAACAGCTCTATAATGATTTATAGGAAGAGATATAAATCTTACAGGCAGAGGAGAAAACTCATGTATGTATCCTACGTTGAGTATGTAATCCTCAAAATCTTTTTATGTGCAAATAGGGGAACATGCCTTTCACGAGATGCCAAAAATCTATTATTAGTCTATTTAAAATTTTAAATGTATAACTAATTTACAATGGTTTGTATGGATAGTCCAGTTACAATGATAATAACATTTATAGTCCAAATTATCTAAATAACTTAGAACAAATCTCATTAATGATATACTTAAAATTTGTTATATGGAAAATTTCTAGTGCTCCCTTTTGTCTGCTGTTGCGTTCATCCTTAAGCTGTTCCCCTGGGACCCGCTGCTGATGCACACAACTGCCTCTGGCAGAAGGGGGTGCTGCAAGTTGTCCTCATCCCAAGTTCATCTTCTGGAGGACAGTGGTGTCAATGATGGCATTTCTTTTGCTTTGCCAGGAGGAACATGCTATTGATTCTGATGGTTTCTTCTTCCTCATTGTGGGGTCCACTTCAGACTATTTTTCTATCCTTTATATATTTATACAGTTAATGTATTTAAAAATAAATAAAATATTTCTATATTTGAGATACTTCCTCTTTTTTCTCTTAGCTACTGTAAACCCAGTTTTGACCAGCTCCCAAATCTGCACTACTTTAACTGACCATTGTTGAATTCTTCATAGCTCCAGTCTCAAGTGTCTTTTTTTTTTTTTTATCATCTCAGTCCTATACTTCTCCACACTGTGGAACCCTCTGCTTCACTTTCACTTTCAAGGCCTCTGCTGTCATCCCAGGCTTGCATTTTTCTGCACTATGTCATTACATTATAGTCACAAATATTTCATTCTACACAGAATAATTACTCCTCGTTACTTACTATATAAAAATTATGGTTATACCATACAAAGATAAACAAACAAACAAAAAAAATCAGGTCAAAAAATGCTGTTGCAGGTAAAGAAGCTAAAAAAAAAAAAAAAAAGGAAAAAAAAAAACATTGGTACAAAAATCTGTGGCCTGGTACTAGCAATGGCAATGCTCTATGTATTGGGCTGCAGGCTATAAGACTGAGTATTGTAATAAGTCAGGAGTCACATCAAAAAAGAAAGCCTTTTCTTTCTGCTTTTAAAAGTAAGCAGGATCATTACTGTATTTTGCAGAGGATCTGTTCTTGATGGTGTGCTTTGACATGATCCTAGAAAACCCTATAGACTGAAATCTATCAGGGGAGTTAGGTAGAGGAACAAATAGTTCCTGAATCCTGACTGGACTTAATGTAAGCTATATTCTGAGCCATCCAGCTTTGTCAAGATGCAGTGTCAGTTGTCAAAAATCTTCACAGTAGAAAGGAAGGCTACGGACTGTAGGTTCCCCTCAAGGGGAGAAAAACTCCTTGGAGCAGGCAGCAGCTAAATACAGATTAATTTCAATTGTGGACACCGTTCAAAATACCGCACAATCACTACTGCAGGTCTATTTGAACTGAGATAAGTATAACAAAGCAATGAAGAAGAGAAATACAAATGAACACCACTCAAATAAAAAATGAAGAACTACAGATACCACATATTGCACACTTTCTTTAAAACAGAAGTCATGGCCACAGCAGCGATTATGCCAGCTGTGTGTCCCTGCCTTTATCTAAAAGTACAGTAAGGAATTTTCATGTGAACATCCTCTCTGTTGAACAGTAGAGAAATGATGAATAGACTTGTTTTCTTATAAGAAAAACCTGTAGTAGCTCAAATGATCAAAATGGAATCTGGATGATGTGCTGCATGATGACTCGGAGGCCCATTTAGCGCTGCACAGCTTGGAGTTCCCAACATCCAAAGCAATGTAAGATTATCTATACCATTCTCACTTTCTTTATAGAGTTAGCTCTAATAAATAATAGCATTTTACATGATACTTTGCTGAATCTGTGTGCCTTTCTTACTGGGATCATCAGGGACCAGCACTTGCTGTTGCAAAACAGTTTGACAAGCAGTTTTACACAAATATTTAGATCATTATCTATTTCTATCTTTTTCCTTTATCTTCTGTTCAAAAAATCGTTATTTTTAGAGACTACTTTAAAAAAAAAACCAACAGTACATTGTCTGTAAAACAGCTTTATTCCTTCCTGATTAAGAAGGAAAAAGTTATGAAGTGGCTGCAGCTTTTAAATTTATATACTTTTGAGTTTCTCACCAAGTATTTAATATATATGCAAAGAGCCAATCAGAGAGATTTTAGACAGACAAATAAGGATTTGTTTAATGGCCTGTAAATCAATTGAGAAGATTCTTCTGCATTAAATTGCAGGGAAATTATTATACTGGAAATACAGCAGAGTAAGCTCTCATTTTTCTGGAAGCGTACGTACTCTGAACTATGGGTATAAGTCATTAAATCATTTCTTACTATCATCAGCCTTTACCTAGTTAAGTCATGACACACATTTTTCTCTGGCAAGCACATTACAGTCTCAGATTTTATGCCTCAAAGTCATCATACTTTTGTTGGGTTTGTAAATATGTGTGAAGTTCTTCATATGCAATGGGAGAAATGTAAGCTGGATTGCTGCAGTATGCATCATGGGGATTTTAAATGATCTCCAGGAAGAACTCTGTAGAGCACAATTTGACATGAAATAAACAACATGCAGCAAAAATTATATCTTGTGCATCTCAAATCCATAATGTGTAGGTTCAATTCAAATCCAAATGCCCATGAAATGCAGTTGGAGAAAAAGGTCAGCAAAACTAAAGCTTGCTCCAGTATATTTTATTTCTTCTTGCAATTTCTTAATATTACCCACAGAAATTATTGCGAATATTAACATCAGCATTATCATCCAGGCTCCAAAAACTTTTCTACACTGGGGAAATTAACTTCTGTTATTTAAATTATTTTGACCAAAGCCAAATATGATATTTTTGTACCCATGAGGGCATGTTGATTTGGTGCCATCCCTTTCCCACCTCTCCACCATGCACACTGGAATACAATGTAATCAATAAAATAAAGTAGTATAAAATATATTAGAAAGTACATTTTTCCTGATGTTATCACCACAGATTACTTAAGAACACTGTTTTCACAGGATTAACACTATTTGTATGAATGCTCTTCCCTCAGAAGGCTTCCTAGGATGCAATTCTTGTCCTATTCTTACTGTAGCCCTACATTTGACATCACTATTTTGAGAGCAAAGCTGTTGACACTTAAAACTAAGAAAGTTGTGACTGAGCTTAGAAACTGAGGAGCTCAGGAAAGCTAACAGGCTAAAAGGTGTAGAAAAGCACTCAGTTGGGAAAGATGTGTCCAAAAATGTGTGCATAAAGATTTTTGCATTCTGAAATAGGATACAAAAAAATAGATTAGGAATGGTTGAAATTTCACATTTCTATGTGAAATATAATGCTTGCTACTTAAATAGGATGTCAAGAAGGGGGCCCAAACAGTGGCAAGTATGTTTCTATACCAATACTAAATGTCTAAGAAAAATAAGAAACAAGATAAAGAAACTGGAATATCTTGCCCTAGACGAAGACATTGATAAAATAGATATATCAGAAATTTGTTGACAGTCACTGGGACAGTAAATGCAAAAATGTGTGTGGCAGCCTAATGTGACAAGTAAAAGAGAACTTTGATTCAAAACAGATTAACAGATTCAGCACAGAATCTGAATAGATCAAAATCCCAAGCTTAAATAAGAATGGATTTGCGTGACTATCAGATAGTGCCTAACCAGGATAATGATACTGATTGTCGAATGCTCAGAGAAGACAGTGAGAACAGGCAATACAGTTTTTCTGGGTAGCATCAGCATCCTCCTATAGATTAGGCAAATGTCACTGTGAGAAATGAAACATGACATTTTTAGAGATGAAGCACGTTTGTGTTAGGATCAGCTAACCAGGAAGCCCACAAAAAAAAAAGTTACCATTGATTTGGTGCAAAACAATGTACAGGATCTTGTTCAAAATCTTACAAAAAGAATATAATTTTGTAATTGTGTTGATGTACTCAGATTCAACTCCTGTATAGAGGAATGAAGGCCAAAGGGAAGATTGTAAATAAAGTCAAAAGCAGGAGGAAATTTGAATAAGCTGTTGGATAAGAGACAGGAAAAAGAAGTTAGGAATAAATGCTCAGCTGTCCAACTAGCGTTGGAAGTAACCAGAAGTGTTCCACAGGGGCTTATTTAGTTCAGCATAGTTATGAATCATTTAAACAGTGTATGTGCGTTAGGTTGGGTGAGGACAAAAACAAATTATGAAGAACTTCAACAGGACCTATGGTACTGAGTCACTGGTCAATGAAATAACAGGTGAAATTCAAAGTACATGGGGAAAAATAAACAGTATTTGTACATGTGTAAAAAGAGCACGACCCAAATACTACCACTCAGGAGCAAGATTCTTGGCTGATAGTAAATCCATGAAAATATAAGCACAACCTGCAGTGCAAGTCAGAAATAGCAAATCAATGGTTAGGAATCATTAAGAAAGAAACCAGGGGAGACAACAGAAAATATCGTTATGCCACTAATTAAGTCCATGGCTTACCCTCGTCGAGCACTGATATTCTTCAGGGCTTGATACTAGGTCTGACACTATTTATCTGCATGGCTGACCTCCATGGCAAAGACATGCAGACACTCAGGTTCACAGGTGATACCAAACCGGGAAGAGTGGTTCATATTCTGGAGTCTGCTATTCAGAGGGATCTTAATAGGCTGGGGAAATGGTATGACATCTCCTGAAGTTCAAAATGGCAAATGCAGAGCCCTGCAACTAGAACAGATTAACCCCATGCACTAGTAAAGGCTGCAGCCTGACTGGCTGGGGAGTAGCTTTGCAGAAAAGGACTTAAGGGTTCTTCAGCAAGTTGAGCATGAGGCAGCTGTGCACTTTTGCATTTTTAACAGTGAAATGCAGGGGAGAAAAAGATGCAATGGCATTCCCGGCGTCCTGGCTGGATGGCCGGGCCCAGAGTTGTGAATGGAGTTAAATCCAGTTGGCGGCCAGTCACGAGAGGTGTTCCCCAGGGCTCAGTATTGGGGCCAGTATTGTTCAATATCTTTATCAATGATCTGGATGAAGGGATCGAGTGCACCCTCAGTAAGTTTGCAGACAACGCCAAGTTGGGTGGGAGTGTTGATCTGCCCGAGGGTAGGAAGGCTCTGCAGAGGGACCTGGACAGGCTGGATCGATGGGCCCAGGCCAACTGTATGAGATTCAACAAGGCCAAGTGCCGGGTCCTGCACTTCAGCCACAAC
>NW_008824542.1:4985636-4991151 GCF_000699105.1 Pygoscelis adeliae
CTGCCCAGGGAAGTGGTTGAGTCACCATCCCTGGAAGTATTTAAAAGACGGGTAGATGAGGCGCTTAGGGACATGGTTTAGTGGGCATGGTGGTGTTGGGTTGACGGTTGGACTCGATGATCTAAGAGGTCTTTTCCAACCTTAATGATTCTATGATTCTATGATTCTATGATTTAAAGGCTGTAACTATTCCTATTCAATGTGAGGTGAGACAGTTATTAAAGGAATCTGATAGTTTTCATTTTTCATTTCTTTTTTTCACAAGTTACTGGGAAAGTTAAAATTTATGAACACACCCATCTGCAGCTGAAAAAAAAATAAAAATCACTGATAGTGGCTCAGGGGAAGGAGTCAGAATAATTTGTTTAGGACTCTGGTCTGCACTGAAGGAACAGTGAAAAACAGCCATGGATCATCTAACCTCAAACATTTTTCAAAGAAATAGGAAAATGAGAGCTGATTTTCCTCCAAGCTTATTAAAAAGGGTGCTTAAGTTAATATCCTTATCACTATCACAATTGCCTAAAGAATTTCTGTCTGACTTGCAACGATTTTTACAAAGTATAAATTAGAACATCTATTCCATTTACTATGCATAAGTGCATAATGAGTGCTCAGCAACATCATCAAGATGGAAGATTTGCTATGAGTTTTTCAGTCTGTGTGTCATTTTTAAAAGCCCTCTTAAGCATGAAAAGTACTTATTGGAAGAATAAATCTACATGTTTTTGACTGAGATTAGATCTTCATCTCAGGTCTTCTCTCCATAGAAATAATTCTTTAACAGATCAGAAAAACATGGAAGAGAAAATTCCCCTGAAATATGAGTGGATAAGGAAATCATCGTCATCTAGTTTTAAAATAAGGTTAGAAAAATTAAAAAAGAAAGTCATCTGAAAGTAATAGAAAATGTTTGGACTAAGAAAATTGAGTGAATGTAATCTGTGTTAAGACACAAATATGTACAGAGAACAATAATCTATGAGCTTAATGCATATCTTTGCAACTGTGAAATCACTTAAATTTCAGACAGATTGCAAATATTACTGTAGTGTAATCCTCGTAGTTTTACTGAATGAAGGAAAATAAAAGCAAACCTATATGCAGCAAAAATTTAAGGGGCACAGGATACATATGTAAAAGCAGTATAAAGGGAAAAAATATCACACTGATTGCATCATTGCCATATCACAAATCCAAGGTATTTGTGGATGTTTCCAAGACAGAAACATTTTTAAGAAAAGACAGTTTAGGTAAAAGTTAAGCTCCATGTGCATTTCAGTATCTGAAATATGAAAAAAATAAATCAGTGATATGGCCTAAAGTAAGATGAAAATTGTTTTTCAAAATACAGACTATTTCTGCATCTATACATATGGATATACATAATACTAAGTGGAAGTATATACATATGTGAAGCTTATTGAATAAGAAATCAGTTTATTTGTAAAGCTTTACAAAGAAGAGACAAAAGGTAATATTGAGGAAAAACTAGTCAGAACCATGTATTCTTAGGGGTAAAGTTACCATAAGAGTGTAAATAACATGTTTGTATTCAAGATCACTAAACAAGAAATCAAAGTTACAGAGGACATTTCACCAATTATTTTTATATTAGGTACTGCATACTTATGTGTAGTTAAAAACACTGTACACGTAAGAAATCACTTGGTCAAAACTAAATTGAGGTCAAGAAAGACTGCCTGACTATTACACAAATAACTGCTGACATTCTTATTAATTGAAAACAAGGCAATGTGAAGAGGTCATGAACAGAAACTGAAATTAACTTAGGGAGAAAAAAATCAAATGGAATCTGGTTAACCTGAAATTGCATTGAATTTGACTTAGTAAGAGAAAGTGCCATGTGTCATAATTTTGCTGACAAAAGAAGGACTAAACTATGACTTGAAAAAAATCATAAAGATGCTCAGTCCGATAAATATCTGCTAGTCAAAGAACCTTAGGGATAACGCTAGACTTTATTCATAAATTGTCAAAAAACTGTGAGCCTCTGAGCCAATTAACTTAAACCCATCATATGGGAATGGACAGAAATATGAGAAAAAGCTTTTGAAGAAGTAAAGAGGTTAATTTCAAATTCTCCATTAATGAAATATTATAACTCAAAAGAAAGGCTAGTCTTAGAAAGTGACACATTGGAGACCAGTCGGGGAGCCACATTAATGCAGAGAGAATGTTTAAAAGCACTTATGAGCTGTGATTTCTTAGTTAATGAATGAGGAAGAATTAGCACTAGACCTTTACAAAACTAAGTAAAATCTTTTACAAGGTCTGTCAGCACAAAAAAGCAGTACAGTGTCATGTCTTCCCAACTTCGTTTATGGTTTAAATTTCTGAAAGCATTATTTTAAATGAAGAGTGTGAAACTGTGGCTCATCACCATGCACATGACACTGGGTCTGACACAATTAGGATCTCCTGCAATGTTTTTCCAAACCCCACCACAATGCAAGAATTGTCCAGCACATTTTCAGACCTGTTCCTCCCCTACTGTTAGTGTCCCCCAAAATCCAAAATTAAGCATGAAATGCCCTACTGCATTTTGCCCATCAGCATAATGTCACCTTTCCTCTTGAGGGCCTTCAGTTCCCTTCTTCTTTCAAAGCTGTGACACACAGCCTTTCCCACCCAACACACTCTGGCCTCCAAAAAAAATTGTCAAGCAACCGAGATTTGAACATCTGGCACTTGCATTAAGAATGCCTTTCCAGAGCCAGGCTGAACTGGCTTTAACACATTTGACTTTTACATTCTCAGTGTCAGGGCACCGTGCGGGCCAGCAACTCCCTGGGGTCTGGGGGCAGCAGGGGCTGCCTGGGGAAGCAGGTCAGAGCCCGGCTGACAAGACCCATCTCACCACCCCAGCCAGGAGCAGGGCAGCTGGGGGGCACCGGGGCAGCCCCAGTCCTGGGTTGAGTGTAATTTGTGACGCTACCTTCTTTTATTAAACTCAGAACGGTGTAATTTCAAATAGTTAAGAGCTTTAGCAAGATACATGTCCTGAATCGCAAAACTTTCTTTTCTTAGAATACTTGCCAAGCAGTGGAAACAGAAAAATGCACCATAAAGGCTGGCCAGGCATTGCTGATGAAAATGAAAAGAACTGGGCCTTGTTCCCATCTGGCAATACAGCATCAGACCAAGCAGCGGGGTTTAAAAGCAGTGTAACATGGAGACTAAGGAGAAGAACACAAGCAAAAACTGATGGGCCTAAATTTCTGTTCAATAATCTCTGGAGCAAAAATAAAGCAGGTAAGCATTATCCTACAACAGATTTGCCAAGAATGTGAATAAAATCAGTGAAAAAAGTGTAACAAATATAACAAGGTATGATCGCATAATAACAATTATAGTAGGAGGAAAACGTTAAATTTTACAAGCGATCAAATGAAATACAAATGAAAAGGAAAGAGAATAAAGGAAAAATGGTGACATTTAAGTAGTAACATACAGTATCCCCAAATACCAGGCACAGTCAGTAGGTTGGAAGACGCAGTGATAGGGAGGTCAGAGAGCACAGGAAACAGAATGGATGTGGAGACACCACCCCTTTACCACAACGAAATACCTCAGGGCTTGAAGTATTTTATCTCATAGATTCCTGGTGAGCCAGAAGCAAATAAGCTGCAAAGACTAGGTCAGGTCGAATAATAATAAAGATGTAAAGCGTGGTTTGAGACACCTTATAATGCACAGTATGGTGGAGTGCTAAATTCACACATAAAAAGTGAAAGTGGCACAGGGGCAGTACAAACAGAAAGCAGGAGGGAACAGAAAAACTGATCCCCATCTCTCTGGACCTTAACTGCTCATGATGGTCAAACCTCAACAGAGCCTGAACCCCAGTCACTCGTTCTAAAAGGCTTTTTGCTTCTTTCATATCTCAAAAGAATCCTGTTTCCCAGTTCAGGTCTTCATGAGCATCTGTGGTTTTGTTTCGTGTTCTTTTAAAACCTTGGTGAAGTTATGCTTTGCTATTTCTTGCAACCCTTGTTCATTAGAAAACAGGAAAAAAAGTTATTCAGACTAACCGAATCACAGTCACCTGTCATGTATTTATGGTGACTGAATAATATAGGCCTCTATGCCACATCTCCATAGATTTTCTTGTAGCATCTCTTCAAAGATACAGCACTGACAATGAATCCCAGCAGGTAGGGTTGGAGGGGACAGCATGAAAAAAAGTAAAAAGTTTTTGGAATTATGTCAGCTGTACTGACTGGCATGGCACAGGGAATGCTTAGCCACCCATAAACTGAGCACTGAGTCTTGCATCCACGCTTTACTATCCCATCCCCAACAGAGTGTCTCACTTGTTTGAACCCATCCTCATCCAAATTCTAAATATGGGTTTGTTTCAGTTACGTATACATATGTACAAGTTCACATATACTCACAAGTATGGCAACCATTCTTAGATGTCATCCTAACTGCTATACTTAGACTTTGGAAGGTGAGTTTGCTTTCTTATTTCATAATAAGGAAGAAAACAAACTCCTTCCCCAGGTTTACTGAGTAATTACAAAGTCATCAATTCATTAATCAGTCATTATGAAGTTCGTCAGGCATGCTGAATAAGTATACATGTACCTTCAAGGTAAAGTTGACTTAGTACAGGTGACAGGATTAGACAGCTGAGGTTACTGAGGTTATCCTTTATTTACTATTCAAACTAGCCAGGACCATGGAGGAAGTCAGCAATGTAACAACCCAGAAATCAATTTCAACAGAACCAGAACGGAAGCTACACAGACCTTTGCCCTTAAATACATAAAAAACAGGTGTTGTACATCTGAGCAGGGAGTGGGGTTTGTAACAGGTGGAATGATTTTGGGTGGGAATTTTAGCTCATTGGTCATTTGCAACATCCAGATGTAAAGGAAGTGAATAGACAATTAAAATGTAATTCATTCTACCACAAGCTTTATTTGAATAATATGGCTGAATATTCATAGAATCATAGAATTATAGAATAGTTAGGGTTGGAAGGGACCTCTAAAGGTCATCTAGTCCAACCCCTCTGCTGTGGGCAGACACACCTTCAACTAGATCAGGTTGACCCTGATCTAGTTGAAGGTGACTACTCAAACCCCCGTCCAGCCTGACCTTGAATGTTTCCAGGGATGGGGCATCCACCACCTCTCTGCGCAACCTGTGCCAGTGCTTCACCACCCTCAGTGTAAAAAATTCCTTCCTTATAACTAGTCTAAATCTACCCCCCTTTAGTTTAAAGCCATTCCCCTTTCTCCTGTCGCAACAGGCCCTGCTAAAAAGTTTGCCGACATCTTTTTTGTAAGTCCCCTTTAAGTACTGAAAGGCTGCAATGAGGTCCCCCCGAAACCTTCTCTTTCTAGGCTGAACAACCCCCACTCTCTCAGCCTTTCTTCACAGGAGAGGTGTTCCATCCCCCTGATCATTTTCATGGCCCTCTTCTGGACCCGCTCCAACAGGTCCGTGTCTTTCTTATGCTGAGGGCTCCACAGCTGGACGC
>NW_008824542.1:4992347-4993698 GCF_000699105.1 Pygoscelis adeliae
CCCACCTTTGCCTTCTGTGGCTTGGGTGGTGAGGCTCGAGCACTTGCTGGTGAAGACGGAGGAGGCAAAAAAGTCATTGAGTACCTCCTCCTTCTCCGTGTCCCAGGTAACCATGTCTCCTGTTTCCTTCGGGAGAGGGCTGACATTTTCCCTCATCTTCCTTTTATCCCAGACATACCTATAGAATCTTTTCTTATTGCCCTTGATGTCCCTGGCCAGATTTCATTCTATCAGGGCTTTAGCTTTCCTAACCTGATCCCTGGCTGGCGGACAATTTCTCTGTATTCCTCCCAGGCTACCTGTCCTTGCTTCCACCCTTTGTAGGTGCCCAGACTCAATCTCAGACTTGATGCCCAAATGAGATTTCCTTTGTTCTGTAATACACAGCATGATAATTCAGAGAGATCAGTTCAATTCCTACTGTCTGCACACGTTACTTGTGTGTATTATACTGTATTGTACAGGATAGTATAAACTTATAAAGCTTATAAGAAGAATGACCTACCAAATGAAAACAGGAGAAGGATTAATTTAGTCTCTCCAGAATTCCAGGTAAAATTATTCCCTCACATTGCTATTGTTCAGGAAAATCACTCTGATCATAAGGGACTTAAATCCTGAGACCAAGCCACAATTGTCGATACAAAATGCATTCTGGTTGTCTGTAATCCTATTTGACTTTGTGTCTGGAGTTGTCACTCTTAGAAATTGCCCCAAGGGTCTTTCCAGGAACAACTCTAAACCATCTTCTCAGCCCAGAGATGGTCACCAGGTATTGTTATAAACAAACAAAGAAACAACAAAATAGATGGGGCAGCCTTGTATACAATGCCGAGAGACATCCACATTTCACACGAGTGGATACCTACACTCTTAAAAATTTGAGTTTGCCTTTATCTGTATCTGAGTTTGCCTCATTGTCTGAGGTTTCCCTTCACACTCAAAGCTTGTACGGCTAGCTTGTATGAGAGAGAAACACAGGTTGCATCACCCTTAAATAAGCAATGAGGAAAGCTGGCAATTCTGGCTTTGAGCTTGACCTCAAGTCCACTCCTGCACTGTGTTCTACTCTGTGCTGGGTCAAAAACTGGCTGGACGGCCGGGCCCAGAGAGTTGCGGTGAATGGAGTTCAATCCAGTTGGCGGCCGGTCACGAGCGGTGTTCCCCAGGGCTCAGTATTGGGGCCTGTTCTGTTCAATATCTTTCTCAATGATCTGGACGAGGGGATCGAGTGCACCCTCAGTAAGTTTGCAGGCAACACCAAGTTGGGCGGCAGTGTTGATCTGCTCGAGGGTAGGAAGGCTCTGCAGAGGGACCTGGACAGGCTGGATCGATGGGCCGAGGCCAACTG
>NW_008824542.1:4993978-5011341 GCF_000699105.1 Pygoscelis adeliae
CGTGTCCAGAGAAGGGCAATGAGGCTGGTGCGGGGTCTGGAGAACAAGTCTTATGAGGAGCGGCTGAGGGAACTGGGGTTGTTTAGCCTGGAGAGAAGGAGGCTCAGGGGAGACCTTATTGCGCTCTCCAACTACCTGAAAGGAGGCTGTAGCGAGGTGGGTGTTGGTCTCTTCTCCCAAGTAACTGGCGAAAGGACGAGAGGAAATGGCCTCAAGTTGCGCCAGGGGAGGTTTAGATTGGACGTGAGGAAAAGTTTCTTTACTGAAAGAGTGGTTAAACATTGGACCAGGCTGCCCAGGGAAGTGGTTGAGTCCCCATCCCTGGAAGTATTTAAAAGACGTGTGGATGAGGCGCTTAGGGACATGGTTTAGTGGGCATGGTGGTGTTGGGTTGACGGTTGGACTCGATGATCTTGGAGGTCTCTTCCAACCTTAATGATTCTATGATTCTATGATTCTAATTAAGTTCACCCAAAACTTCATTTTAGCAAATAATGTTACAATCTCTGAACACTTAATACCAGATGACATTATTTAACAAGAACTTCGTTGTTCGTTTCTTATTCAGTATTTGGTTAATCCAAAAGCAAGCAGGACATATACAAGGCCAGAGGTTAGGATAAAATGCTGAAACAGTTTCTTTCTTCATGAATATTAATGTAATAACTTTGGAAAAACATAGTGATTTCTCTGGCATATTTTACCTTAGCACTAAACACATTATCTTTAAACAGATAAGGACTGAAAAAGTAATTTCTATGAAATATTCCCAATTATCCAGGATGAGGCACTCTGAGAATTTTAAGCAGGAAAATAAAGCATAAGAGCTGAGGAGAACTGAAAGGTTTGCCAGTTATTTAAAATTAGATGTCTTCTCTCTATTCCACACCAAGAGAGTTTAAGCATTGAAAATTAGTAATTTGAAGTGCAGTTAGTAACTTTTAGTACAGAAGTACATTGACGTGGCAGAAATACATAAGCTACAATTAAACTATTTCATTTAACTACCCACAGCACTGTAGCCAAACTCAGCAGAAGCTGTTAAATCAATTTGGGCAGCTAGTACATACTGTGTCTTCTACTGCTATACATACAATAATGACAGCACCACCCATATACAAGTCCATTTGACTGCAAGGTAGGCACATTATTAGTTACAATCCACATACAAACACTCATCAGCTCATTAGTGACAACTCAGTTCTGATTATGCTATGTATCTAAACTAAAGATAAAAACTTCAGGCATTGAATAGCTAACAGAATAGTCCATTTTTCAGAAGAACATTGAATGTGAAGAATAATAGGTTTTAAATGTACCTAAGACATATTTTTGCATATTCCCAAAGCTAGGAAATTCCGCATGACAAAATTTGTGGTTAATAAGTTCTTGAGTCTGCCTACAAGCACTTACATTGTCGTCTTTGAGCACAGTAAGAACCACTGAAAAATCAGCAGATTTGCACAAGATTCACTGAGGAAATTACACTCGAGAAAATAGACTGTGGTTATGTTTTAATATCTTAGCAACTTTCAAGCAAAGGCCCTACAATGGAAACAAACAAACAAAAAAAAACCCCAAACATTCAATGACTGTATCCAAACATTTAAAAAGAATCTGATATAAGAATCTATACTTTATTCTAACACTGGTATTATTTCAAAAGGTTTTTACAGTAGTCTACACTTGGCAGAAACTCTGCATAATTTTCTTATCGTACTTGTATATGATTTCAAATTTTGGCATCAAATCAAATTTTGGGAGGCCATCGTTTCTTTTCCACTGAATCTGATGGCTTAGTGATATACTATTAGACAGCAGTATAAAATCAAAGCAACAGCTGGGAAATTGGCTGTTAGTCTAGGGAAAATTATTGTAGCCAAGAGCTTCAAAAACTGCTGTTTAAAATTACAATCCTCAATTCGCATTTAACGTTATATATCAATGACCTCATGGGACACCTACCTGACTTACTGAGTACAGTGAAGATAGCTGAGCACCTGAAAACTTGGGCTGGAGCAAGTGGGAGTGGCATATGCTGATTGGTTCTGAACAGGCTTCTTGTTAGGTACATAAATGTGGATGTAAGTATCTAATTTTAAACCTCAGGGACTGAAGAATGGTTAAATATGTTTCTGCTTGGAAATGACACTTTGTATATCAATAATAATCCACAAAACTGAGATCTGCAAGGGCAAAAAAAAAAAGAGCTGATCATGTTGAACATGTTGCTTTAGGAGTAGAGCCTTCACATGAACAATATTCTACAGATGATGAAGTGATGTGCCAATAGACACCAGATGGTTGTTAAATGACAGGTGAGGGTCTACATTTGATAGAGTCAACAAATCAGGCTGTAGCATATTTAAAACTATTAATCCTATGCATGTTTCAGAGACTAAGAACTCACTGATGATTATAAAAATTTAGTTCAAAACCATTCAGCTTTCAAGGTTTACTTTATCTCAACATTCTCCTGGTTGAAACAGTATCTTTATCACTTACCTTCAAGTGATAAATTCTAATAGCCTCACCTGTGATAGGGAAAACTGAGTGGTCTGATTAGGAAAGGCTTATTCTTTATAGTGAATATTATTCTCTCAGGAAATTAGGAAAAGAAGATCCTATTGAATCACATAAGAATTCTGTTTGATATAACAAGAGATGATGACTGATCAGCATTTTCATGTGGCTGGTGACTAGAATAAGGCCTGACACAGAACTACAGTCCTAGAACCCCTAAACCTACAGCCCAGTGTTACCCTGATCTGATGCTTCATGAGTTGTTGGTAAAAGAGAAATCAGAAACAACATTTTCATTATAAAGTAGATATTGCTTGCAGGTATTTGTGGAGAGAAAAGAAAAATCAGTCTTCATTTTTATTGTCAAGCAACATTTCATCTAATGATGTTGCTTTAGTAGCAGGAGATACTATCTAGGAAGATATATCGTTATTGCTGCAAGGTATAAATTCTGTTATTTGTTACAAGTTCTTTTACAGAAATAAGGACCCAATAAGGAGCTGACAAAAGTCAAGGAAGAATTTTCCCACTGTGGGAAAATATTTGGGTTTGGGGTTTTTTCCCCCCTTTCTCATCAATAGAGGATTATAAAAATCCTTTCCTTTCTCAGGATTCTGAATACCATTTTGTGTTCTATCTACTGCTGAAATCTTGCTTTATCTGAAAATGAGATTGCATAATTTCCTATTTTCTAGTTACATCCTTCAGCTTTGCACTGGGGCTTAAAATGCCAACGGAGGCTACCAAGCACAAGTTGAAAATCTGTGCATACAGACCAGTTTCTGATATTCCACAGATTAATATCTGTATCTCACTTCAATAGAAGATCAAAAAGGCTCTTAAAGATGACCTTGACCAGAGAAAGCATATGAGTAATTAATCATTTCTGCCAGAACTTTGGTAAGTGAAAAGAACATTGCAATGACTGATAAGATTGCGGAGAATATAAAAACCGGACACTGTTTTTGGCAGTGGAACTCCCCAGATCTCTTCTGTTTTATGTCCAGTTAGACTTAAAGTCCATTTTGCTTTAATTACTGTTTTTATTGTGTAGTTTAGAAACTGGAGTGCGCAAGATTGTTTCATGTGTACGTAGTTATTAATATTGACTGGGTTTTATATATGAATATATGAATACGATGGTGGAATATAGCCTAAGAGTGCTGTTCTTTTCATCTTTGTACCAAAGTTAAACTCTTCTATAGCCTTTTTGACTAAAGTACTCATGCATGAATGTATAATTTCTTGCAGTTCTTTCATTTGTCCCTGATACTGTTTCCTACCTGTCCTGAGCCCAAGGAGCTTGGTAAGCTCCTGCAGGGAGGACAGAATGAATACCCTAATACAGGTAAGAAAGAGATAATAAAGAACAGGGCCAGAACATAACAGTCCCCTTAGTCCTTGGAGTGCAGTATGTGCTCTCTGCACTTCTAGTGAAGGCACTCAAGCAGCCCAAGCCTGTAGACTATGTGTTGCTTTGTTCTGCGCTGTGTCAGTAATCTGGAACATAACAAATTAGCGTCTCAAAGAGAACTGGAAGAGGCTGAGAGCTTAGATCTGTACTGTATAGGTTTCTAGGTCATTTCCTCTGTCCTTCGTCAATCAGAGTTGTCATCACACACTGAGGAGCAGGTAGTGTCACTGGCACATGCAGGCAATTTGGGAACAGCAGGTATGTAAGGGGATAGCCTAAATTCTCATGCACTGTTGCAAGTGTAAAGCTGAGCCACGTATGGCAAGGCCTAAGAGGAGACCCTACTTGATCTGAATATCACAGCTATAGATAAGGATTAGAATGCTTCTTGCAGGCATTATAAACTCATGTCAGCTGAGACCGATGCTACCCCTTTTCCTTTTGGTTATATGATATAAATCTTGTGTGATAGGTATAAATGCACAGGAAACATTCATATTTTATGTATCTGTAAACACACATGTACCAGATATAACTTTCAGTATGGGAGAAAATGTGGAATCAGGAAAAAATTAAAACAAGCAAGCTGGGCACAGCAAAATGCTAGGAGAGTTCTGGGAGGCATGAAGAAAAAGATTTGGGGGATAAATCTCTACTGCACTTTGGTAACAATTGGGAAACCTTGGATCATCCTAACAGTCTTCAGGGTCAATACCAAAATCATGGAGAGAGCCCTCAAGAATATCTTACCACAGTGTGGACAATACTCCAACACGGGCTGAAATGCATGCTCAATATCACCTTGGTAAAGGAAGCCACACATCTGTTTGCTTCTGAAGCTCCACTTTATAACCCTTAAGTTGCAGGTACCTGCCTTAGTAAATGATCTGACTCCTACTTTCTCTACATCAAGGCAACAAAAATGTCGGTTTGTTTAAAAGGTGCAGTGTTTCTGAAATCAATGGAGTCTGTAAGGATACCCAACTCTTTGATAAGCAAGGCAGAAGTATCTAAACATAAATTTTATTTAACATTTTAAAAAGTATGTTCTTGTGATGTTAACATAAGCTTCCTAATTTCTTGCTTTTAAATGTAGAGTTTAGTGGAAAAGCAGAATTATCTTTTCATTAACTTTTAACTTGACATCTAAAAAGTTTTGTTGTGACTTCGAAAATCTGCATATTTAGAAATCCGTCACTCATTGATATTGGTTAAGATCATGAAAAGTGACAAAACCACATTTAAAGGACATAAAGGTTGCACAGTCTTGAACTCAGAAATGTGAAAAGGCCTTCACCTCAGCTCAAATCTGAGTATACATAATCAGTCTTTATCCCTCCATACTCCACTTGAACACTCCCTCTACCTTTCAGGTGCATGGCCTGAGGAAGGCAGGGTACTGGAAACACAGATGCACTGTCTATGCTCCCGGCTTACGTGTAATGGTACACACTAGGCAGAAGCAGCAATTAAGAAGAATGCTAATCTGCTGATCTGCTGCACCAAGAATAGAGCACCACCAAGGATAAATGAGCTACCTATAAATATTCAGATAAATGAACTACATAACTGAATTTATTTAGACGGCCATAACCTGGTCAAATATCTTTGGATTTTGCATCAGCAAATATACTTTTTCTCTACTAAACACCATTCCTCTGAAATTTGTTTCTTTTTATATGGGAACACATGCCCCAAGCTCAATCTGATTGAACAGCTTTTTTGAAATTATGAAAATAAAATTAAAATCATGTTCAAGAAATTTATATCATAGAAATTCTGGTCTGAAATGCAGCAGAGTTCCAATCAGCTGAAGAAATGTCTTAGGATGGAAGATGTCAGCAATTTCTTCCTGCTCTGCTTATCGTAAACATAATTAAGTAATGTTGCAGCTCTTGAAATGTTAGTGTTTGCAAAGTACAAGGGAGCAGGTTGCAAGTACAAACTCTGATAGTCGTCTGCCAACTAACACTGTTATCAGGTAGTCACATCATGAAATTGTAAATGGATTATTACACTTATAAGATAGCACCCAAAGTCTGGTAGGCACATCATAGGTAACAGAAATAAAAACACTTCGTGTTTTTTCAGCATTTTTTTCAAGATACATCCTGTAATTTTCACATGCCTTTCAGTTTGAGCATTAACTTGAGGAGAATATAGGAAGGTTCTCCTACAGTAAAAGTTTTATTTGTTCATGGTTGATATTAGTTCATTCCTGATGATCTGAAGGAAACTTGCAGAGAGCAAACTCAGGCTGAACATTACACCTCACAGATATATCTTAAAGCAAACCATGGTGTTCTGACTGGTAAATGTGAAAAATATGGAGTTTCTGGAAACTGATATAGGTAGTCAACTGCTCAGTGCTTTCATTTTGGACACATGAGGAAATGCTTTATCATTTTTCTGAGTGCAGGTCTGTCCTGGTTTTGGCAGGGATAAAGTTAATTTCCTTCCTAGTAGCTGGTACAGTGCTGTGTTTTGGATTTAGGGTGAGAACAGTGTTGATAACACAGGGATGTTTTTAGTCATTGCTAGGTAGTGTTTATACTAGTCAGGGACTTTCCAGCTTCCCATGCTCTACTGACTGAGAATGCTGGAGGGGCACAAGAAGCTGGGAGGGGGCACAGCCAGGACAGCTGACCCAAACTGGCCAATGGGATATTCCATACCATGTGATGTCATGCTCAGCATATAAAGCTGGGGGAAGAAGAAGGAAGGGGGGGGATGTTTGAGGTGGTGGCGTTTGTCTTCCCAAGTAACCATTATGCGTGATGGAGCCCTGCTTTCCTGGAGATGGCTGAACACCTGCCTGCCCATGGGAAGTAGTGAATTAATTCCTTTGTTTTGCTTTGCTTGCGTGCATGACTTTTGCTCTACCTATTAAACTGTTTTTATCTCAACCCATGCATTTTCTCACTTTTACCCTTCCGATTCTCTCCCCCATCCCACTGGGGGGGGAGTGAGCGAGCAGCTGCATGGTGCTCAGTTGCCAACTGGGGTTAAACCACGACAAGGTCATGGTGTTTTAAGCTGTTAAGGCTCTTTTTTTTCCTTCATACGGCTTATTCTTATCTAAAACTCCAGTCCCTGAACACAAAACAGTTGCGTTTGCTTCCTAAATTCTTTTGTAATACGTAATTGATATCACAACTGATTCTTGTAAAGACTTCCCCGCCCCAAGAAAAAAAACTGTATACAATTTTTGAGATCTCTCCCATCAGAATAGAGTTGCTAATATATGTAGGACAAGAGTTTTATAAACAGAAACTTCTCTTGGAGCTTTACATTTTCAGTCTACCTTTCCAATTTGTTCCAACAAATAACTTCATTGTTATTTGAAAAACTAGAGGGTTTATTTTTGGTGTGGGTTTTTTTGTTTGTTTGTTTGGAACCCTTAATTTTTTCAACTACTTGCAGATTTCTTCATCAGTTGCTCAATTATAATGGTTAGTCCTATGGTGGCAGCTCATAAGTTTATACCTCAGACTCAACAGTTGGCATAGCTACAGCAGCAAAATCTTGGCTACCTTGCATATATCTACACCAGTATAACTGCAGTAAATGCACTCCCATCCAAAGAGGTTCCAGAAAACAGCATGCCCAGTCACTAAGCATGCAGGCAAATACTGATAACACTGTATGGTGTTGCTGAAACGGACAAGTAGTAGTTACTGATATATGAGCATTTTCTTTCAGTTAAATTTTAAAGGTAAACTTGTGCCTTTATGTACCTCACAGACCATATCACAGACACTTCATCTCAGCCTGCACTTAAAGGGTCTCAGCAGTTGCCATTGTCCTTGAGCAACATATAACTAGCTTCAGCTGACTGCCTTGACCTTGAAACAGCACTGTCTGTAAAATACAGTAAATGACATCTGTGTTGGCTAACTTGCATCACAAAAAGCAAAATAGTAGTCCTACAGGTAAGCATTTGTAGGATGTACTTCACATGCATGTTTCACATGAACTTAATGGATCTCTCATGAGCTGATTAATACACAATATTCTGAACTTTTTTTTAAACATGAAATAAATATTACAAAAAAATGGTTAAATTCTAGTTTTTAGGAAAATAAGCTAAATTACAAAAGAGACAAAGAAAGGAGAATACTAACACAATCCCACAGAAAGAAGATATTTAGGAAAAGACAAGCCTTATAGAATAGTGTTAAAATATTCAGTAGTATTTCTTCAGAGCTTTATTTAACATATGTCACTTGCATTTTGTTAATTAGGGTATTGTCAAATAATTTCTCTTGACATAATCTAACTATCACAGAGCATTCTCCAAAATATTAAATGAAAATATAAAATGCCTTGAGTATTTCATTGAATTCTGTCAGCTCCAAATAGATGTTTCAAAAAAAAAGACAGTAGCATACATCTAATTAAAACAAACTATTAATAAATTAATAGACAATAAAAACATACACATAGGATTCATTACTCTTAGCAACATCTGAAATGCTGATGTACTATAAATATTTTATGAAGTTAGTCACCAAAGGAAGGTACTTAAAATTGCACTTGTCATAATATTAATTATCAACTCAATCACAAGAGTTCTTAATTAAATTTCTCTCTAATTATACTAGCTAATTCCTCCAATTGCATTTGATTTGTTCTGCTGTTAACAAAATCTTCCAGTTGACTTGGAGCAAATAAAAGACACACAAATGACTTTAAGCATTCTTAAAACTTTTGCAGAAAGAAATTCTGTATAAGATTTAAAGAGCTAATTTTTAAATATTAACTATTATTATGAAAAATGTCTACTATTAATTATGCTGTCAGAAATACACCCAACAATTAAAATTTTTAACCAACTTAATATATAAGTATTTATATTATTTTCTTGTCAGAAATAATAAAATTCTAGTAGAATTCTGTTCTAATGTGACAAAACACTTTTGTCAGAAAAGGATTTCAGTGCATGGCACAGACTTATAATGCACTTTCTGGAAGAAATAAAACTTTACTGGAGTATGTACCTCCTCTTGAATCTCACTTTCCACTTGTGGGGATTAACGGCACGGACTCTGGCAAGCAGCAACCAAAGACCTTTATTGCCCTTTATTAGCGTAATTTATAGCAAGCAAAAGTGTTTCACGCACCATCTGCAGCTTGGAGATAGGTTACAGCCTTGTGTTCACGTGCGTCTATGCTCTAGCGGATTGGCCGGTTCTTCCTGACCAGGCAACATGCCTTCATGACCTTTATCTTGTTTACTCTTCTTCAGCAGCTCATTACTTCCTCCTTTATCCTCTGCCCACGTGCCTTCTCATGCCTCAAGGGCACAAGGCTTGGTCCTTGTCGTGGAGCTGCCTATCCCCACATCCACTGATTTTTTTGTAAGCAAAGTCTGAACACAGAGACAACAATCTATGACTTTTTATCTTTTCCTAGCAAGATAATGGCTTAAACGTCATCCTTACAGCCTCTTGTAATATTTCTTGTTTTGATCCTTCTCATTTTAAGCTGCTTTGACTCCACTGTTTCTTAAAAAGTCTTGCAGAGAATCCTTTCCTACTAATTCACATAATTATTCCAAGTACTTATCTTGTAAATTCCAAACCACTTGCTAAACTTTTACTCTCTTGCTGCTCCAATGTCAGATAGATTTTATTGACAAGTCTAGGGAATAAACAGAAGTAACGTTATTTTGGTGATTGATAGAGCTAGAGGGAAAGAAAACTGAGATCTGCAGAAGTATATTGCTTTGATGGAGGTTGCATATGTTCAGATATCACTTCAGAACTGAGCACAAGAGACTAATTCAATGTTCAGAAGACTGTGAGGAAGACCTCAGAGACCACTTCCTGTAATTATCTTATCCTACTTCTGTGACAATGTGAAATGCATAGGTACAAGTTGGAAACTTCCTCTGTAAAAAATAAAAAAAAACCACATGGACAGTTTCTAAATAATAGACTGAGGGAACAAAAGCAACACATATATAACTTTCTAAGAAGAGGTATGAACTGGATTCAAACTGCAAGTTTGAAAAATAGGAAGTTTATAGTAATGAGTAACCATAGGCTCAAGATACATCATCCTTTCCAGTCCAAAGTCCTGACTGACAGATTTAGTCTAGCTTAAGCACTGAAAACTATGAGGTGACAGCACTTTGTTGGGGGTTTTAATATCTTAAGACCGTTGATTATATCTTATTTACATACTGACCCAGGAAGTCCAGGGTGCATTTGTTTTCTCTTTTCAGTTATTTGTGGATTTTTTCCATGGGAGTGGGGGAGGAGTTCTGCGCAGTTTATCTTTCAGTGGAGCTTAAGGTTTGATTGGTTTCCATGTACTAGAAGGATTTTTAATATATTTCTCTCCTGCACAGACAAGCAGGATATTGTCCTTGCAATACACCTCTTCTGAGTGCTATAACAGCTTTGTCATTTTTCTTTGCTATGATAAAAGTGGTTAATACAATGTTGTCTGACAGGAAATTGCCAAAACTGCTTCTGAATAGAAAAGAAAATAGCTTTGTTATTTGTAGAATAATCTTGCACATTAGCAGGATGTCCCCTTCTGTCTCTGTTGTCTTGCTTATCTTTTTTTTCCATTTTCTTTCTTTTTCTTAAACATTACATTTTTCTGGATGACCTTCATTGTCGTTTTCCTGCCTTCTTCTTTTAATGATAAAATTAACTAATAACTTCCATATAAATCAATTAATCCACTTCCATTCCAATTTTTTGGAAGTAACATATAAGCACTTTTCCAGAGAAACTTTTACGTGAAGTTTGGGGGAATGGAAATATTATTTCTTCCCTTTCCTCCCACCTTGTTTCTTACTACTGATAAAATTAATGCTGAAGGAAGTTAGAAAGAAAAGTTCTGGAGGGAAAAGGAATGAAAAAGCTAATGGGAAACATAACTTCTAAAATTATCTCCTAGGCTTTAAGTGGTCAGCAGAAACCAGTCAATCAAGATGACACCAATGATTAAATTTAAAACTCGATTTCATCGTCTCATTCTCTGTAAGTGGGAATACACACAAAAAAAAAGTTTTCATAGAGTACTATGTGTATACTTTAAATTTTCCTAGCCTATTATGGATAGATGAAATATGAGGTAAAACTTTATTAAAATTTATTAATTCTAATGATATTCATGCTATCATGTTGATCAGTTCATAATATTCCTCCAAGAAAAAGCTGAAATCCCTCACATTTCCTCTGGAACTCATAACCATTTTTAATATTTAGGCCATGTAATTTCAGACTTATTTTAAAAACAACAACAAAAACCAGACTAAACACATAAAGGAACAACTAACACACTAGTTTTTCCTATCCGAGAAAAAAATATTAAATGGGAAAAAAAGGTGTTTACCCCAAAACTTATATCTCAGAAATCAAATTAAACAACTCAAGGTTCTCTTAATAATTAATGGGAGAGATGTTTTATAAACCTAAAGAACTGTAACTCAGAAGTGTATATTTCTTTGTCATAAGTAGAAAGGCAACCTAAATTCCACCCTGAGGTACTATAAAAGAATATCTGAGAAACAAAACCTCTAATTATTATAAACTAAACTAAGTAAGATACAGATTTTTTAAGTTTTTTTTTCATTTCATCTACTGGCATTCTGAAGGGTTTTTGTGGTGCACTGTCCTTTGAGGAGCATAATTCACATTATCTGTTGGTACAGTAAAGTTAAGTATTTTGAATTCTTTGAAAAATGTGTGTATATTGTGTTATAAGAAGAATGTTCATTTATTGCCCATGAGTGTCTGAAGATTCACGCTTCTGTCTGAAAAATGTCTAGCTAGCTATTTCATTTAAAAAAAAAAAGTCCTAGTTATGAAAAAATGACAGTTGCTAGAAATGCCTCATGTATGTGAAGGTAGCAATTTATATTGTAAAAATGCCATGGTTCCTCTCTTGAGCAAAAGTAACCCAGAACAGTCAAGAGAGACAACATTATGGTTATGGTCTTTAAAAAAACTAGAAGAGGGGGAAAAAGCCCTCAGGAAAATAGGAAATACAAAAGAGACTTTTACCTTTGAAAGTGATTGATCAAGTAAAAAAGCAATGAGAAGTTCCTGTCTTCACAGAGTTAGTCAAGTAATCTAATGGCCAAATAAAAGGTTTGATAATATTTGATATTATTTTTAAGTCAGGATGTTATAAGTCATTGAGACATACTAATGTACATATTAATTTTATTGAAGAACAAAGACTTACTTACAGATAGAATAGATACACCTTTCTTATTCTAGATATGTCAGCTAGTTGGCTTGTCTGTTTTTCAGAAATATTTTACTTTCACACTACATTATTTTTTAAGCAATAATAGCACAAGATGATTACTACAAACTGGATGAGAGACTGAAAAAAAAAAAACAAAATGGGTGTGATATCAGAAATAGGAGTGATACTGTGCTGAAAGGAAATTGTTAATGCAATTGGGTAAGTTCTCATGCAATATTTTCATTGTTCACTTTGCCACAAAAAGTAGAATTTGGTTAAGAAAACTTCCAACTGAAGGGAGGTATTATAAATGTAGAGGTTAATCAAAATATTTGAAAGGAAGATTAAAAAAAGAGCTGCATAAGAGCTGCAGCAAAACAAAGTGCTGTGTTGCAGAAAAACTCAGTAGTACCAAGGGCAAGGCTATGCCATAGAGCTTAATAACAAGAGCTGTTACAAAGCAGATGGAGATGAAACAGATCTAGAAAATAGATGAGAAAGCAAGCCCAGTCATCACTGTGATTCAAAAGGTGAAAAGAAAAAGGAAAATGAGATACTGAGGTGTATCTTTTGTGGCACTGCCGCTAAAAGCTAGAAAGCATTCACATTGTGTGTAGTTATGATCATATGTACTGCAGAAAGAGGATTCAAAGAGGAGCAGATACAGACATGGATTAGTATGTTGAGAAGGCGAACACATTCCTTACTTTAGCAGTGGACACTAAGAGAGCCTGGACTGTCTGGTCTGGCAAAACAGGCACTGAGAATAGATGCGATTTCCTTCTCTAAATTATCAAGATAAGCAGTAAGAGAGGAATAACATATATTTAGGCTGAAGAAATATGTTGGAGCATTTTATACGCATATACATTGGTGTGAAGATATTCAGCCTAGAAACTGCAAGATTCTAATTGCTAAAGAAATAATATCCTGATCTGCAGCAGATCTGCTGCAGAATTGAAATAGTCCTCTATGAGCTGGATTTGGACTCCAAAACTGAGAAGATCCTTCCCATTCTTGTATTTCCATTCTTGCAATTCGTCTTTGGAAGAACAAATAAGATTAATAGGTCAATACAGTTAAGTGAAGCCAGCTCTCCCTCATGTTCTTTAGTAAGTTTAATGTTTTTCTACCACCTTTGAAAACAAAGGAATCTTATTTGTTTTTTTCAAACTGTGATCCAAATTTTAAATAAGAACTTTATCAGCAGTGATTGTTACTATACAAAAACCCCAAAACATGCATTTATTTTCTTCTTGTATGCTGACAATACGATGTCTTGTTTTTCGCAGTGTAAAGAATTATGCCAAACTTCAGCATCAGAACAATGAACTAGACTACTTCCTCTTTTTCTCTCTTTTTCGTATTTTAGACCAGACTTAAGGAACTTAAGGTAGTTGTAGATTCATCCTGACCTCAAATCAGAAACATGCATAAGCAAATGCTGCTGATGCAATATGTAGTTGAGGATGTGCTGAAAACTAGAAATTTCTAATTTCTTGCTTGTGTCAAGCTATATTCTAGACCTGAAAGTCAAAGAACCATAGCAGAGCAATATTGTCAGCACCCACATTTCAGGACACAGGATTTAGTCTTTGCTGTACAGAGGTCTTGGCAGGCAAGAGTCACAAAACAAGCTGCACATAAATCAATGAAGTCTTCTTTATACTACTAGTCCAACAAAACCGCAGGTTTTGGATGAATCCGGTTTAGGGTCTGTATATTTATTGCTTGGCTTCTCAATTTTAGTCACTATCAGAGTTTACAGCTGTACAAAATGTTTCTTTGATCTGCTCATCTGCTCTCTACAAACTAGAAGTATAATCAAATTGCAGGACAGCAACATTTTAATGTAACCTGTCAACTCTTTCATGAAAACTACTTAACTGTTGCTAATCTACACAACCAGCAGACACAAGAGTCTGGGCCCAATACAAGCCCCTAAATGCAATTCATCTTTCCAAAATTGTTATGGAAAATAAAAAAAAAAAAACCTTGAGGGCTTCATGTTTAAAAGAATTACATAGGGAGGAATATTAAGCATCTTGAATCAGATTAAGTACAAAGAATAGGTTGTACTGGAGTTAAATAAATATTAAATGTTTCTAATACTGTGTATTTTGCAAACACCTTTATCTCATGATAACTTTATGTATTAACCTAGCCCAAATTTCTTTTTAAAAACAGCAAAAACCAAAGTCATATTTCACAGTGCATGTCATTTAATTTGTTATGGCTAATGCAGATGTTTCTTTGTAACTCTTTTGTAGATCTAAATATACAACCATGAAGTATTAACACTCAACATTGGGATATGAGACTCAGTGCTAATACCATATCACATAACGCAATTTCATGTGAAATGAGTAGCCACATTAAAGGCAGTCAGACAGCTCATTTACATCCAATCCTACATAACCACACATGGCAAGAAACATTTTTGTTTAGGGTTTCTAACAGGATCAGTTATCTCTGTTGCATACTTTGTGCATCCTCTTTAACGTTATGGAAGACTTGTGTGTGTCCCTGTGCATCCCTTTCACCTTTTCCTGAAAAAGGGCTGATCATTGGTGTTGGAAAGAAAACACAAGTCAGTGATTAAGTTAAAGATAGGATTAGCTCTCAGACCGTGCAATAACCAGCAATTTTTTTCATCAGTCTGGAGGTCAGCACTTCAGACTAGCAGTAAGTAGTTCTGTAGAGGCACCTCTGAAAGAATGGTACCTCTGGGACAGTGAAAAGCTGAGGGTGCTCCAAAAACACAGCTTCACTGAAGCCAGCTGCTTTCATTCATTCAGCCTCTTGATAACAATCATTCTGGTCATGTGTTTAATCCCAGCAAAACACACCTCTTCAAAACAATATTTTGAGCTTCAGAGGGAAGGCTGATGTTTTAGAAGAAGGGCTGCTGAGCAGTAATTGTTACTAGAACTATATAGTATTTTGAAGATTAAAATATCTACTTGTTTGCAGGAAGATATACTAGTCCAGTCCTGCCTCTTCACCTCACAACAGGAAGAGTTAAACAGTCTTGCAGTGGAGTGGTCACAGGCTGAAACACGCATAGGAGTACTTTCAGTCAGCTCTCTGCCTCCATGAATTCCTCTAGAATATTTCCCAGCTATTGTTAGGCTAAATTTGATGTCTCATGATCTAACTTCTCTAAATCTAAATATTCTTTATATAACTGAGATCTAGCAAAAATGTTTCCGTCTAGGTAAAGGTCACAGTAGAAATTCTCTGTAGATATAACAATGATACATTTAGTCACCCGAAACTTCAGGGAAAGCCCTTACTTTCTATCTTGCTTTTTTAGTTTAGCAGTTTTCAGTTCCTCTCTTTCTTGAATTAAACCCACACAATCATCTTAAGAGTCTTCAAAAGGTCATCTTGTTCCCATATCCTCTGTATTTTGGCTTTTTTTTGGGGGGGGAATTTACTTCCTTCTACAATCAATTCTCTTGTTTTTTTCTTAGAGATGTGCCAATCTGGACCCATGGAGCTGACTCCCTCCTTGCTGCCTAGAACTGCTCTGACACTACAACTCCGCAGGCTACCGGGCCTTTCCAGGGGGAGGAATGAGCTCTGCAAAAGTTCCCATGAAATCACAGCCAGCAGCAGTGAAGGCAAAGCACACAGACAACTTGTCTCTGCTGACCAGTCCCTGTCCTTTACATAAATGTATAGTACTTATGCAGCAAATTGTGAACGAAGAATGGTGTAATTATGGCATTCATCACAAACGCAGATCTTTTCCTTCCCCCTCCCCCCTAATCAGTTCAACATTCATAACACAAAATCTGTGAAACTTGGGAAAATTAATACTAAAATACGTCATAAAGTTGGGAAATAAATTCCATAAACAGTTGAAGAGAGACAGATATCAGATATTTTGGTTTGTTTTCTTTATTTTAGCAAAGGTGAGTGTTCAGAAGGAACAAACCCAGTACTTCAAGTTTAGTCATTGCATTTTAAGTAATCTTTTTGTTTTAACCGTTGTAGGAAAAAAATGCAAGATATGGAGAGAGAATCTTGTACATTCCAGCTGATGAATGTGCTATATAAAAAGATATTCCATTTAGTATTGAATATTAACTGCAAAGTTAACTACTAAAGTATTTCTTTCCTCTGTGTGTGTGTGTATATATAGGTAAACAATGTCCTTCTAAGGGAAAGTAAATACAGTGCTTATTCAGCTGTGGAAATAATTTCCAACTGTAATGTATGTGTTCTTACACTCACATATGTATATTTTAAGGACAGAATACATATTTCCCATGCTAGACTACTTAAATGCCTATACAGCAGTTAAATACTGGAACTCCTGTATATTTAATACAACCATGGGACTTTTATAAATAACGAAGCATAGAAATTTATGGTCTTGTGACAGTATACTCTATAGTTTCATAAGACTCCATAGGTTTGAATGTTTATTGGAGTGGTTGCATGTTTTAACTACTCTTTTTAACAAAATCTGAGAAGAAAAGAGACAACCTGCCTGAAACTCTTTGAAATGTTAGGAAAGATTTATGTTCAGCTGCTTCACAACATACTATATTCATAGAATCATAGAATCATTAAGGTTGGAAGAGACCTCCAAGATCATCGAGTCCAACCGTCAACCCAACACCACCATGCCCACTAAACCATGTCCCTAAGCGCCTCATCTACCCGTCTTTTAAATACTTCCAGGGATGGGGACTCAACCACTTCCCTGGGCAGCCTGTTCCAATGTTTAACCACTCTTTCAGTAAAGAAATTTTTCCTCACGTCCAATCTAAACCTCCCCTGGCGCAACTTGAGGCCATTTCCTCTCGTCCTTTCGCCAGTTACTTGGGAGAAGAGACCAACACCCACCTCGCTACAGCCTCCTTTCAGGTAGTTGTAGAGAGCGATGAGGTCTCCCCTCAGCCTCCTTTTCTCCAGGCTAAACAACCCCAGCTCCCTCAGCCGCTCCTCAGAACACTTGTTCTCCAGACCCCTCACCAGCCTCGTTGCCCTTCTCTGGACACGTTCCAACATCTCAACATCCTTCTTGTAGTGAGGGGCCCAAAACTGAACACAGTATTCGAGGTGCGGCCGCACCAGTGCTGAGTACAGGGGCACTATCACTTCCCTAAACATTGGAGAAAACTGGAGAGAACACCAGCTAAATATAAGAAATTTCTTACGACAGAAAACAATTTTCCCAGTTTTCCCTGATTTTCAC
>NW_008824542.1:5011601-5023623 GCF_000699105.1 Pygoscelis adeliae
ATCACTTCCCTGCTCCTGCTGGCCACACTATTTCTGATACAGGCCAGGATGCCGTTGGCCTTCTTGGCCGCCTGGGCACACTGCCGGCTCATGTTCAGCCGGCTGTCGACCAACACCCCCAGGTCCTTTTCCGACAGGCAGCTTTCCAGCCACTATTCCAACTCATTATGGAAATAAGATTCTTGTGTATAATTCTAGTAAAAAAAATTTTCATAGAAAATGATAATTAAGATAAATTATATTTGAAAAAAGACCTTTATTTCTTGGACTGAGCAACAAAAGAAACAATATGTCTATATTCTTAAATTTGTGGCAATTTGAGATTATGATTTCTGGGCCTTTTTATTTCCATGCTGTCTCAGAACTTAAATCAATCTTTAAGATGAGACATATTGCTGTATACTTCAAGAGCCAGAGATAATCTCAGATAATTATCAGTATGGGTTCATTAGAAGCTGGTATGGGATTCTGAATATCTAAGAAACTATTGTTGTTTTTAAATCCAAAGTATATCCTTTTTTATTATGACAAATATTCTTATAGATACTATTTATTCTTAATAGCATCTATGAATATGCCAAAAGTATGAAAATATTATTTTATTGTTATAGAGTCAGTCAAAATCAAATACCAGCTATGCTAGCTGTAACTAAAAAACACATGTCCACCAAATGAGAACCTGAGAGCTCAAATTGCAGAAGCTGCCTCTCTGGTGGCAACACAAAGTACTTGACACTTTGTGGAGAAATGTCACTGACTATCGTGTTCTTTGGTAACAGTGTTGTGAATTAAAAAGGCTCAGTGAACTTTAATGCCCCACTGCCCTTTCTCCTAGAGCTGTGTGATAAACTGGTCCTGGATCTTCTTTCTTCCTTTCTTGTTTTGTGCTTTGTTTGTTTGTTTATTGTGTGCTCTATCCTTATGTCACTTAAGTCATCTGCACATCATGTAAGTCATTTACTAAAACTTAGTATTTGGCATATGGACTAACATAGTTGTATTTAAGGCTTTTTTATGTGTGTGTTTCTTTCTGAAGATCTTTCTCTATTCTTTTTCTCTCTATTTACAAAAGAAGAAAAGGAATAGAAGAAGAGAGTATCTAAATGGATTCACAAATAGAAGAAGCCAAGAATAAGACATTTTTTATTAAAATAAAATATTTAAATGAATTCAGGATGTGATTTCTTGTGAAAGGGAGATTAAGTTATATTTTTTTCTTTGTACTCTTTGTCCTTCTACCGTGCCATATCAATGACGTAGTGTTGGAGACAGTAACTATAAACAGACCTTATTCTGAAATACTCCCCGACTCAAAGTGCCTTTTGAGTTCAATGGCATTCCCAAACACCAGTAGAATTATTAAAAAAAACCCCAAACATATATTTAACTAATAAATATCCCTCTTTTCTCAGAGAAAATTAGCAGTGTAATAATAATACAGCATGAATACCTTCTGGGGTCCCTCTGCTTTTTATCCAAGCAGAGTATTTCTGGGTAGACAAAAGCAGATGTACAAAATAAAGCGAAGGTAAAGGTATAGTGCTGCCCTGAGCTCTGAGTCTCAATAGCTTTTTGGGATTATTTTTAAACTGCCTCTTGAAGTTTCATGCTGCATCAAGGGACATCTAACCTTTTTTTCCCTAATATAACTACTTGCACATATCTTCTTTTTTTCTATTTTGTTCATTTTTTTTCCCTTCCCCTTGTAGTTCCTAATAGTATTTTAGGCTTTCAGGGAAGGTATCTGGTCTAAAAGAAGGTGAGAAAGGATGCAGAAAAACTGCATTATTGTGCCCTGGCCAGCTACATTAGAACTTTCAAGTATGCTTATATGAGTAATAGAGAAATGAAACAAAATTAGATAATTACCTGAGAGGGGGAAAAAAATGTTTTTGTGGTAGACATCTGAGAAAACTAGCGGTAATTCTTCCCTTACTATCCACTCCATCCTGTGAGGAGAGAAATTTGCAGAAATAGAGGCAGTAAGCAGGCTGTGTATTTTCTGAGCAGCAAGTCACGAAAAGTGGTTGGTGACGCACTAAAACATGACAGAGAAACACATGTAAACACATTGAAAACGGTACACCACTTCTCCAAATAAATCCAAGACCAGAGAATAGCTCAAGTGTGGATTTTGTTGCTGTTTTCAACCCAGCTCACCTGCTGCAGTAGTGCCCATTCCTTGCAAACACAGACTGTCTATTCTAGTTTTTAAAATGAAAAGACACTTTGTGAGCACTTTTATGTTTGTTTGAAGGCAAAGGAAATTTTGTTGCCAGCATTATCTTGCTGCCAGTTTAACTAATCTTGATTCGAGTCTTTTTGACATTACTATACCACTTCAGATACTTTAAGTTCAAATAGAGGTGTAAAAAGAGGGATTTACTTTTTTTGCTGTTTCTGTTTCTGAGAAAAAGGTTCTCCAGTTATCCATTACCCTTTTGAAAATACTGGCTTGGATCAGATAATAAGTCAGCAAATATTTTTATTTCAGTGTAAGAAGCACTATGGAATTGGGAAGACAGTTGTAACTAGAGCTTTTATTTGCATCGTATACTGTCTTTGGAAGGATATACATAGCTTTTCAAAATAGCCTTCATATATTGTTTTTCAGTTAGTATTATTTCATAGTAATACATAATATATTTATATATTATATATTGAATATTGTTAAATATAGTAAGGCTTGGAGGCTTTTTGATAATGTTGATAACTTCTCCAAGCCCCTTTTTATTTCTCATTCTTTCAGAGCTGGAAAGAAAACACAAAAATTCTGAGTACTAGAGTAAAAATTAGCAAATTTAAGTTCTTTCTAATGTAATTAATTCAATTTTTAAAATTTATAAATCAATATTTTGTAGACTAGTTCACACTGATTGAGATTTTGTCAGTCCCTCCAAAATCTTTGAACAAATCTAGAAAAGAATGGATTAGAACGTCTAATGTAGGTGTTAGAGTTTAACAAAGTAACTGAGTTCTATTTTATTCACCTTATATTTATTTATTAAGTTCTTTTTTTCATTTTTTTAATCTGTGTTCAGTGTTTTTAATCATCAGTGTTAAAAAATAAAAGTTAAGTAAAAGTGATGATACATTTCTTGACCCTATGGTGGTACTGAGAATCACCTCTTGTCCATTTCTTAAACAAGTTCTTCACAACAGCTGTGCCCTCATCATTCCAGCAACTTCTTGTTTTCTGGCACTAATACAAAATAAGCCTTTCTATGGAGGTGATGTAAAGATTCAGTGTAAGTACTCTTATGTCATAAGACCTCTAGATGTTCAGAGAACTTTATCAAACCTTAATCTTCAAATGTGAAAATTTTAATTGCTGGCCACCCACTATGTGGAAACCAAAATAGAAGGAGGCCTGGGAGGTGAGTGTGACCATGAGGAGAGCTGTCACCAGACATGCCTTCAGTACACAAGGCTTCATGAGGTCCAAACTTCTGCTTAGACAACAAGACAAGGAATGCCAAATCCCAGGAAAACAAGCCCAACTTCTTTTGAGCCAATATAAAATATGAGCCCAACCTCATATTTTATAATCTGGATAGCAGTAGTAACAATAGTGTAATAAAAGTGACATAACATTAAGTAAGCTCTTTACTTCCTGCAGGAAAACAAGTAGGATAGAAGAGAGGAGCCATAGCATCATCTGCTTTTCACTTTAAGCTTCATGTTTCCTTTTACAGATACGAAATGTTGTGGGTTATGTTCTGGTGATGCAGGACAGTGGTGGTGGTGGTTGCTATGGGTTTTTTTTGTTGTTGTTGGTTTTTTTGGTCGGTTTTGGTTTGGGTTTATGTTTTTGTTTTTTAACCTCTGGAAATAATAGAGCAATAGAGACATCTACTGGTATTTTCATAATATTGAAAATTTATAAGTCTCTTGGGAAAACACTAAAATATTTAGCTGTATATTAAACTATTTTACTTCCTATCATAGATTTTGACATTAAAAAAGGTCATGAATCTAGGAAAAAAAAAGTGATAATTCACCATTTACATTACATTCAGAATGTTCCAGATATGCAATGTCTTCCTCAATATCCTATTTTTTGAACATGATCTATTCGATTTAAGAATTCTTAATGAAGTCAGACTTTACATTAAGAGCATATAATCCCTTTATTTTTTCATGTATAATTAAAATGGCAGGGGACCAAATATATATTGACTACAGTGTGGAATAAACTCATTATAATGTCCCTAGACTCTTTCAGACACCTAATGCAATTCTCCATTGGCTCCAGTTATTGCTTTAACTTTTCACAATAGTAGTAAAATTTTACATTTTCATTTCATGCCTGGAAAAAATAATATTCTTAAATACTTACCAATTGCTTCTATTTTTTTTATGAAGTTACTGACAGTTCTTTTGAGGAAGTTCTCAGTTTCTAAAATTGCAACTTTCTGAAAGATGTGGATTGATTCCACATTGAACGTTCCTGAAAAAAATGTTATATGTTTCCAAAGCAACTGGTGACTTTCATTTAACAGACACAATGCCAATATGATCACTGTTCTCCATTTTTTTCTTTTTCAAGGTCAAGACCAAAAATATTTTTCTTTGTGATACTTGGCTACCTGGCTGTTATTTAATTAAAAACACAAACTGATTATGTAGTAATTATGATTTGGAACATTTCCCAGAGGGAGTAGAGGCGAGAATCTGATGTAATATGGTGTGACAGCTGGCTGCTATTCCTTTCTTATTATTGACGTCAGTTCTCAAGATGGTCTGTGCCATAGCTTGTTTTCTCTGGGGGAAAAAACCAGCACTGGGAAAATTTGGAGAAAAGGTAATATCCTCAAATTGACTGATGTTCCATTCCTACAACAAGGATAGTTTTAACACAATTATTGCACTACATTCTAAGTGTAAGGACTAAAGGGAGCTTGTTAAATCCTCATATTGAGCTCTGGTTGTGAATAGATTAAATTCCATATAAAATAATTTTATAATTAAAATGTTATTTATATTTTAATTATTTTATGCAATATACTTGCATTTATATGCTTGCTTTGGTTAAAACCACATTGTAAACAAATACTCTTCTAAATTAAAATATATGTATCTCAGTGTAATTAAGTAATTCAGAAAATGACATGGAGTATCAGTAAATATTGAATTTGACTTATGCTGGCTCAAGAAAAGCATATCATTAACATTAACCCTATTAGTTGTACTCTAACTTAAGCATTTATGTAACCAATCGAATACTGCTTCAGAATAAAATTAATGTCTTCCAGAACTGCCTTTTTTTCACTATTTGTCATCATAACTGGAGCAAAAGACTCTTTAGTTCAATTGAGTAGATAATTCCCACTCATTGTCTTCAAATAATAACATGAAATATTTCTTCTAACAAATGGGCTAATAGCAAAGTAATTGATATCAGCAGTTGTAAAATGTTCTTTTAGATTTCACTCATAGGTTGTCAATGGATATTGACAATGAAATGAACAGTCCAAAAATGATATTGCCTTTCAAGGAGAAAAAAAGGTTAACCATTACATGTGCAAGGGAAATGAGTCTATTGCATAGATCTTGTAGTGAGTGTCCAATTAACCACAAAAGAGCAGTTTCCTACCACCAAAAAGTAGTAGCAAATCTGAGTTTCATAGAGAATCCTTTCATAACTCTCTGACACCGAATGAAGGCACAGTTTGTGTTCCAGTTTTCAACTCCTTAAACATTTCCTTAATTCCTTTTGCAGTCCTAAGGATAAATACAGTCACTTCGAGCAGCCACAGCTCCACTCAAATCAATAGGGCTATAGTAAGGCTATAAAATCTGCTTTCATATCTTGAATTTCCCAGTCCTTAAATTGCTGAGTCTTTTTTATACATGTATACTCGAATCCTACCTATCTTCTCTAGAAGAGAAGAGCTGGCTGAACTATACAGGTTATGTACATTTGTATGCCATGCTGATACAGCATATGTCACTTTTTCTGTTCATATAGTATCCACAAACAGAATTCAAATCCACAAACAGAATCCACAAACTTTCTAATAACTTATTCAAAACTCTTATTGACAAGCTTCAGTGTTAAAGAAATATATGTAACATTCTATAACTTTAAAAAAAAGGATTAATCTCTGGAAGTCCATCAAACAGCCTTTTTTCTAACCAGTTTTAGTTTTGAAGTTCACAAGCTTTCACAAAACCAAAATGAATAGTTACAAAATTTGCCATCACTACTTTTGGAAGTATGCATTTTTTTAATATACAGACAGAGACTGAATCTCAGCTTTGGAAGATTTTTTTTATTTGAAAATTAAAAAAAAAATCACAACAAACTAGATTGTGTTTCCTTGCCATTATTACCTCCATCGCTACCATTCCCCAGGTAAAGGAATCATACCTTTCACTTCAAAGGATAGTCAGACTTTGGCTCTCCCTTTTACCTCACCACTTAATATTTTCTGACTCCTCAATTTCATCATCAAGTGCAGTTGTAATCAACCACTGGGTTCAACAAGTATTATATGCAGATAAAGAAAGACTAAGTGGTCCCCTAAACCTGTTCCCAATTAAAATAAGATCCAGAAAAATAAGGTTTTCACATAGTCCATACTGATAAAACAACTGTCTGTCTAATAATTTGTGATTAGGGAATATGCTAATTTAAGAGAATCTTAATGTACCCTTGCTTGTTCTGCACATTTTCAGGAGTCTAAGAGGCAATGACCTCAAATGAAAGTTTTCCCACCAGCTGAGTTTTTATTACAACTCTACCTGATTATTTATTTTAAGAAAATTTGTAGGAATTGAATTATCTTTAAGACCTCTATGAAAGATGGATATGAAAATTTAGTCAGGGGTAGTAGAAGTCAGTATGTCAGATGAGTTATATACACAACATTTTCTACAGAAAGTGTTTCCAGTGTTAAAAAGTAATGATGTCCAAACTCATCAGAGAGAGTCTTTTCTATGGCAGATTGGTCTCAGTACACAGCACTCGATTACAGGTTTCTCCTGGGTCTGATATGGTCCTCCTGTGGTCCTAAGAAATAATCTGTGTACGCATGTGTATATGTACAGTATCTGAAATAAGTAGAAGGCTGTGTTACAGTCGACCAGAGTGACTCATGCGACAGGGTAATATTCTGCCTGCCTGTGGCATGAAGTAAAATGAGAGAGTGATACTTCAGTTGCTGAATTAGAACTAGAGAGCTGTGCAGGGAAAGACCTTATACAGTCTGGTGGATACCGTTTGCTAGAAGGACCCTCAGGTCTGAACCATCTCTAGAAGCATCCTGAAGACTTGTTTTGAAGGAAACTGATTGGTTTGTACCAAAAGAGGGTGAGACATAACATTATACAAGATAGCCAATTGAAAGACCAAGACTCAGGAGTGAACTAGGATAGCTAAATGTCCACACAGTGAAGATGAGGCATAAGTAAACAATGTGTGATTTCATAAATTTAGTATCTGTATGATACCAAACACCATGAACATGTCAGGCTAAAACACTAGAAACTCTTCCAGTTTCCAGAACATTCTCCTTTTCATGCCTTAACAGTGTCCATCTGCTGTGAGCAGGGCATTTCTTATTGTTATTTCCATGTTCTTTCCTTTGACTTTCTTGGTGCTCAGGAAAGTCACTGAAGTAATGTTCTTGAGTACTGATTCTGAATATACCCAAGTCAGAGCCAAGAAATATGTTGAGCCTTTAGCATGAAAGATAAACTTTCAAATAGGAAAAACAATTTAGGAAGACAAGAAAGGGATTTTTGTATCTCCCTTGCTCATAAATTAATTTTCCAACATGCTTTAACTTGGTCATCAAAGACCACTAACCAGTTATTGCCAGAGAATGCTGCATTTCATCTTGTGACTTCTTAAGGAGTCAGTTACCCCTTACAACTGGAACCACATCTTTACACCCTAGATTTGCCCTACAGTATTGTCAACTACAGTATTTCTACAAACTAATCTGCAACCCAGCTTCAGTCTTTTCCTCCTCACAAATGAGGAGAAGAAACAGCATCTTCAGTCTCTGGGATGGCACCTCTCGGATTGCATCCTACCATCATCATCATCATCACATCAAAGATGACAGACATCCAAGTGAATTAACTTGTTCGTCATTTCAGTTCACACTTGCTTTCATCCATTAATAACAGGAAATCATCAGAAAACACAAAGAATGAAATTTTCTGCACTTTCTCTAGACCTGATTCCTGAACTGGAAAAGTGGAAGAAATATGAAGACCTGTAGAATACCAGACATACTCTCTGCCAGACACTTTTTAAAAACATGGTACACCAATATTTTTATTTATGATTATATATTTTTTAGCTACAAAGTATGCCACTGTTTTTTTAAAGAGGAGCAGGGATAGGGTTTTACACAATAGAAGATACATATGTAAATATATCTTTTCATATTGTCCACATGAAAAGATGCCTAAGAAGTATTTTGTTGTCATAATCAATGATTCAACCCTCAGAGAACTATGAAATTTCATTTTTCCATCAGCCTTTTATCTACTACAAACACAATTGTTCCTGGAAAAAGTCTATATAAGCCTATTTTATTGAATTTGTGGCAGTCATATATGTACACAATTTGAATGTTGGTGGCTAAATCAGATTTTTAAAAATATTAATAACATCTGACGTTCTATACAAATCATTATTCCTCTTTTTTGAAATGCTAATGTCTGCAGACATTTAGATGTTTTTTTGCTGCAGGGTGTTAGAAATATTTTTCAGGAAGTGGTATATTTTTCAGGAAGTTGCCCAGGGAAGTGGTGAGTCACCATCCCTGGAGGTATTTAAAAGACATGTAGATGTGGTGCTTAGGGACATGGTTTAGTGGTGGACTTGGCAGTGCTAGGTTAATGGTTGGACTTGATGGTCTTAAAGGTCTTTTCCAACCTAAATGATCCTATGATTCTATGATTCTGTATAGGATTATACCTGAAATTTGCAGGAAGTGGTAGGAGTCTTAGTTAAAAAAGAAATGTCATGTCGTAATAAGATAGTCTGCAAGTCCCATTAATCTGGTGCTACTGATGGTTCACAGCATCCTTTCAAAACAAGAGACAGCGATATTTTTTTTGGCCTCAACTCATAAAGTATTTTTGACCATGCATGATATATATGAGAACACTCACATATATCATTCAGTTTTCTAAGCAATTTTCTATGAACTACATAAGAGATTATTGGTATCTAGCAAAGATAGCCTTTTCATATCAACAGTTCTATTCCACAAGCTTATTTGCGTATCTTAAATTAAACATTTTATGATATCAACAATAAATAAAATAGGAAAAAAATGCAACTCTAATTAAAGATCTTTTCCTAATTTCTGAGATCTTTTTCTTTAGGTGACAGCTATTTTTATTTGCTTTGGTCTGCTTCATAAATAACATTAATGAATTTATAAATCACTAACATTCACATACCTAAGATCACTTTTCTCTGTCTAGTCTCTGTTTCGCTCTGTGTTCTCAATTTTTCTGCTCATTTTCGTTCCCACTGCTGTGTTCTGCATTACCAGTAGTAGACTGCTCTATTTTACATTTAGGAACTAGGAATTTGGGAAGAAAGGGCTCCAAGGGAGTCTCCTGAATAGTGAAATCCAGTCTATTTCATTACAAGTAACCAGAAAACAAGATTTTTTTTAAGAAAGTTCTCCACAATAGATCATCCAGGATAGATCCTGCCACTTTTCTTGTTGCACAAAAAAACTTCCCTGTACCCTGGAGACAACTTAAAGACCTACAGTAAAGCACCAGAAGCCAAGTCTACACTATGCTACAGAAAAAGAGCAGAAACTTTATGAGCATCACATGTACCCTAAACTCTCAGGAGGGAACCTATTAACAAAAACTCCAAGGTGATCTTAGAATATGTACACGCTCTGTGCTACAGAAGAGGGCAAAGACCCAACTGGCAATCTGAGCTGGGGATTAGCAACTTCCTTTTTTACCTCAAAACAGAAATCTGATGAAGATGGAAAGAGCAATCAGGTCAGATCCATACATACTGTTTCTAAGTGTGACTAATCACTAGTGCTTGGGGAAAAGGGAAAATAAAAAAACACAAGAAAAAAAGAGCATAAATCAAGTAATTAGTCTTAGAGTGGGACAACTCCTTTTTCTCTTGGTTCATACTGACAATCACACTGGTAGATACTCTGAGATTTAGGATTACTGTACCATTGAAAAGATATAGTCTCTTTTTCAAAACTTAGAGTTACCAAAAACATTGGATACCTGAAAATTTAAAGGAGAAACTGTTTGTTTGTTCTCCCATGTATTGAAATATATCTTCAGGAATCCCTCCCATAAGCTTATAATGAGTGCTCCTATTGTAATTTTGGTGACCACATCTTCCCGTTTGGTTCAGGCTGCTTTGATAGCTAAAAATTTCCTTTTAAATTCTGCAACTTACTCCTCCAAAAATAGAGTAAACTGTAACAACTACAGTTTCCAAAGTTTTGGACAACACTGTAACTCTTATCAAGGCCAAAGTATAAAAACCCTTGATTTTTTTATCTTATTCTTTTTGCTTTTATATGTCACAGAGACATAGGAACACACTAGGAATTTGAAAAGAGTTGCTCCCAGCCAGGGAAGTGAATACTGCATTTTAAATGTTCTGTGCAGAATCTCTTCCAGAACTACTGGGCACACTGGATGTGATTGATTTAGGGGTCAGACATTTTATTTTATTACATTTTCTTTTTTGCTTCAATAAAAGGAAGGTGCTAGGAAGGCATATCTTCACTGCTGAAAGTTGAGCATAACATTCTTATAGCTTTCCTTTAAGCATAAGGTCAGGTGTTGAGCAATTACTGTCAACGAACACTTCTAAATAAACAATTTCTCACTGAGAAACTCTATTGCCCTTTAGGCACCAATTTTAAAGTCCATGTAATAGATATTAAAAAAACCCCAAACAAACATATATTAAAAAAAAAAAAAAACCAGCTGTGTGCAACAAAGATCATTATTTCAAAGCCACTAACATTAATTACAAGAAACTAACACTTTTTTAACCGCCTTAATCTAAATTAAATATCTATTTGTCCCTCAGCTTCCTTTACAGATGGCTCTAAGTGTACAATTAAAGTCAAAGAACAGCATAGAACCAAACAGAAGCACCTGAAGCCTGGAGCATTTGATGATGCAGGTAATGATGACTATTAAAAATAAAGACACAGCTGTCACTTGAAGAATGGCCTGAATTTTTGAGACTTTCACTATGTAGTTCACGTAGCCTCACAAACTTACCATATGGTTACCTCTTGGGGCATGTCTACACAAATTGGTTTATCTAAAACTGAGATGCATTGAAGCAAAAGCTGCAGTGTAACTGCTCTGATGCAATTGCATCTGAGATAACTGCCAAAGCAAGCTACTTCTCAAATTATTATTTCTACATGAGGGAAATTTATCTCAAAGCATGTGCACAACCATGGAAGGTATGTTCACTATGTTTTTTGAACTGCTGCCTTGTCCTATGCACTGTGGGATTGTTCCTGCTGCAGCAAAGGAAGAATTCTCCAATTACACTACTGCTTTTGATGGAAATCATAATGGAACAAGCTGCCCAGAGAAGTGGTTGAGTCACCATCCCTGGAAGTATTTAAAAGACGTGTAGATGAGGCACTTAGGGACATGGTTTAGTGGGCATGGTGGTGTTGGGTTGATGATTGGACTCGATGATCTTAGAGGTCTTTTCCAACCTTAATAATTCTATGATTCTATGATTAGCAAAAAAAGGAAAGCTAAGGAGAATCTCCATCCTTTATTGGATGCGCAAAAGGCTGAGGTACTTAATGCCTCCTTTGCCTCAGACTTTAATAGTAAGACCAGTTCTCCAGGTACCCAGCCCCCCTGAGCTGGAAGACAGGGACGGGAAACAGAATGAAGCCCCCATAATCCAAGGGGAAATGGTTAACGACCTGTTACGCTATTTAGACACACACAAGTCTATGGGGCTGGATGGGATCCATCCAAGGGTACTGAGGGAGCTGGCAGAAGTGCTCAC
>NW_008824542.1:5024920-5076551 GCF_000699105.1 Pygoscelis adeliae
CCCCATCCCTGGAGGTATTTAAAAGACGTGTAGATGAGGCGCTTAGGGACATAGTTTAGTGGTGGACTTGGCAGTGCTAGGTTAACTGTTGGACTTGGTGATTTTAAAGGTCTTTTCCAACCTAAACAATTCTATGATTCTATAATGTCCTGATTCTCTTGACATAGTATCTGTATGAGAATGGAAGTGTACTAAGCAAAATCAGTGAGAATGTCTGTAACTGTAATAAACTCACACGTTATGACAGCACAGTTATTCAATTAAAAAAAGGACATATACTTAATAAGCACTTAGTCTGGCAACAGTCTTAGTCAGCACTTTTTCTTTTCTTAAGAGTTGGTACTCTTTTGTTACTCAGCACTGAGAGAGGAAGCTCTATGCATTTCACAAGTGTGAAATATTTCTGTTACTTTTACTAAGTATTTTCTATGATTCATCCATATAGTCCTGTGAAAAACAGTGAGGCATATGATAGGTAACTGAAGATGGACATCCGGCTCAGAGGTCATAGGAGCCTAATCAAAGTGCTGCAAAGACCAAGAAGTAATCATCTAAAACAAAGACAATGATTTGGAGCACTGAAACAAAGTATTTGTGCAGACAGCAGAGAGATAAAAGTGCACTGAAAACCTCTGAGGAGTAATTCCAAGTGCCTACTTAGATTGCTAATTGGTGTTGTAAATGCCCTGTGTGCAGGTCCTCCCAAGAAGCCCTGGGTGCAACGACTGGAAGCTCTTTCTTGATGGAGAACATATGCCTGTCAGAAGTGATTGCAAAATCCTGCTATAGCACAACAATGGCCAAATTGATTTTTATCCTGCCTGTACCTGTGTAGGAAGTTTCAGCAATTGCTTTCCATGTTCCAAGGGATCTGTTTGTTCTTTTCTTTCCTCAGTAGCATATAGCCATAAAGCTCTAACTCTTGAAACTTTGCAGTGGGGAAAACTGTGGCAATGCATGAGGTCTTTATGGAGCAGATGGCTTGATAGGAACATACACCACCAGCAGGATAAGAACTGTCACTACACACAATTCTTCTGACCTGGGATAGCTATTTTTGTTTGTATGTATTATTACCTTCAAGTGAATTAAAAAATGTTATGTTTAATATGTGAATGTTAGAATTCATTGGACAATGTGACATTGATTAACACCACTTTAGTAGTATGCTTTCACCTATTTATTACCGCTATGGTAATATGTTCCAAAAATCCTGCTCACTAAGAAAATAAAAGAAAGATAATTAAGCTGGCAATATAAACACAAACCAGCTATTTGCAGCTAAGAGGATGTACTGTATGTCTGCATGAACAGGGTTAGAAAAACTATATTTGAAATAATCTCCACTGAGAAAATTCTGACTATGGTAGCTAAGTTATTATTTTATATAAGAAAATTGTCTGAAATTAATACCAAATAGTAACTTAGCTACTACTAAGACAAACCAAGTGAACAAGAACAATCTTTGTCTAATTTTCCTTTGTGTATGTCTCTCACCTTAAGATTTGTGTTTCTGTTTTCTTAGATTTAATGTCATTAAATTGAAAAATGGTGTTCACATCAAAATAAGAGTTCATCTCTCTTTAAATTTATGCTGTGGGATTTTGTGCCACTACATGATGCCTACCAAGAACCCAGTGAGCAGTAACATTTAACCTTTAAAATAAATTATCATTGAATTGCATTAATATTAAAAATGTCTTTTATGCACAAGCAAGGTACTTGGAATTCAGATTTTAAAAAGCATTGGAAGCACAAAAGAAAATTAGAAACTGATATGTGACCATGCTTACTTTGCAAATCAAATAAAAAGACAAAAAGCCTGGGAGTATTGAGCATAAATCATTATACTCCATTAAAAAAAATATGCTGATATACCATACCAAATAAAATTAGAATACAAATGTTATAAGACAAGTTTCAATGTAGATTTTCTAAAATATAGAATTGTTTAGAAACATTTTTGTTGATCAAGCATATCCTTAGATTAAGTTTTAAAGGCTTCATTTTCTTGTTTAGTTTCCTTTGAATAGCCTGTACTTTGAGAAAAATGTTGTGGTCCCACTAAAGGCAATGTGAGCTTTTGGAAAGCAATGGGAGTTTGTACCCTACAGCTCTGTAATGAGCTCAATGCAGCTGAAATTCTGCATCTCCCTGAGTTTCAGTGAGGTCAGTGGCACTCCAGGTCAATGCAATGGACCACTAGTACAAAGGATATTTGAAGATAATTCCCAAAGCATCACACCTGCAGAGAAATTCAGACATGCTTAACTTTAATGCTGAATTCAACAGGACAAAGAATATTTATAAGCTTGCATGATTTTGCATCAGGTTCAAAAGAGTAAATAGAGCATCTGTAAGAACCTGCTTTCGCAATAGAGAATCTAAACCATAAACATTTTCTTGAAGTAAGAAAATGTATATTCAATGACTCTCTAATGTTCTACTTCAGATTTATGCAGACCACACAGGCTATAAGAACATATATTTAGTTAATTAAGGTGAAAATTATTTACAAGAGTATAAAGTCTTTGAAATCTTAATTCTGATGTCCCATTTAATTCACACCCTTCCCCCCAAAAAAACCAAAAAAACAACAAAAAAAACCCTCCAAAACATTTGGTACTTCAAAATGCTTAGGCTTAGAATTAAGATGATAGGATAAAGGGTATACTCACTGCTGGTTTATGTTTGAAGTTGGTTTAAAAGGAGCAATTATTTCACATTTATATTCAGTCATTTCTGTAGCAACTGAGCATATAAAAAATAAATGTGTTACAGAACTGTACTACAAACTATGACCATATTTTTAATACTGTGTTTCATGTCTCATATCAGTATATCTAGCACAGTGGCCTAGTCATAACTGCTTTGTATGGAATGTAATCGTATATGCTCTGGTATGGTGACTGCATCATGCCCAAACATGATGCGATAGTATGAGAGTTAATGACAATAAGCAGGGAATTCGTCATGCTTATTTTGGGCTCCCAAGTGAGATGTATAATTTAAAAATTTCATCTCTGACAGCTCCCTCTATAGTCAATGAAGAGAAATCGTCATCTCCAGTCGGTGATACAGTGTGTCTATACTTCTTCCTTGGCTGCACTTCTGTGTTCTGAAGTTAGTTGGTGTGAAGCTCTTCCCTCAGCTCTGAGTGGCAGCTTCTTCCGGAAAAGAGAGTGACTATAGGTCAATAAGCAAACAATAAGCAAAATAACTTAATTTTGAAAAGATAAGCAATTTTGTTATGATCCTTTTCCATTTACCAAGTTTGACTTTTTTTTTTTTTTTTTTTCCTTGCACCAGCTGTTTTTACCACACAGATAGCTATGAATAATAAACTGTATCCTGGCATTACATAGATTTGACTCATCTCTACTAAGGATGTTTAAGTGTGTGTTTATTTTAAAACTGAATTTTTCTTTATTCCTCTTTCACCATTGCCATCCAACTGAAGGTTTCTATGCTTTAAAAAAAATGTGTTGTGCATACCCTTGTTTTTCAGGATGAGGTTTACATGAGAACTTTCTTTGTGAGCCAAAACCTACACAGTGAGTTTTGGAGATGTCAGATCTATTGTCTAGAGCTGCAGCCACTACATATCAAAACAGTAAAGTCAGTAAGAGCAATGTTTTGATAAATTTTGAGTTTTGTTTAGTAATTAACAAATAAAACAATCAGTTCAGTAACAGCTAGCATCCCTGTGTCTATCAGAATAGTATTATTTGCAGCCATGGAGCTGTCTACTGAGAACAGTTTAGGCCTGGAACATTGGGTTTGGATGTTTGAGCATGGCACCTAGCATAATGTGTCTCTGATCTAAAGCAATCCATGAGATGTATGTCAGTAAAGTATTATTTCTTGTCACTCTCTGAGGGCATGGCCCTTGCAACTTTATTTATACAAGCCTGATCATGGAAAGGGAAAAATAACAGTCACACAGAAGGGGCAGTGGGAAAGGAACAAAGTTTTAGAAGGCAAAATGACTGTTCTCTTCTTCAGTGAGATTCCTGTTTGTATTCAACAATTGGGTTTAAATTTGGTACGTTGTTATAATAACATTATATAAAAAAGTGCAGAACTAGAAGATCTCAAAATCATGAAAAAATAAATTTTATCTTTATATTTTAGATATAAAAAATCCTTGTAGAAACAAATTAAATTTGAGAAAAATTTAAGTCTTAAAAAAACCTAATAATTAGGTAATGAATGAAGTTCATGCTTTCAGAAATGGATTTATTTTAGGATATAGATAATCAAAAAGAGAATGGAGAATTTAGACCAGTGCGTACATGAGCATGTACACATGCGCTTATCTCCATTAGAATGTGATACTGGAACTATGCAAACAGAAACCGGTTGACAATTTTGTCCTCTAGGCTCATCATACACTGACACTTATGCCAATAAAACTTCATTCATAAACTTGGATTTACTCCCAATTTATATTTGTGCTAGTAAAAAGAGAATCAGACCCATTGATTTTATGACAAACTGCTAATGGTTCTTTAAAGGTGTCCTGCTTTTAAATGAATGTAAGGGTTGATTGCTTCCATACTGCATACTCACTGCTTCCTTCTGTCCTTGACCTTTATCTGAGAGACACAATTTCAGGATGACTTGGTAAGAGACTTTTCAGGAGAGTCTGCACCTGGTATTCTGCAATTTTCTTTTGATTTACATTTCACAGAAAAAAGAAAAGAATAAAGGAAAGTAGATTAATGACACTGATTATCATTTATGTATATATGTATGTTCAGTGGGTTTCAATATATGCACACATAAAAATAACAAAAATTAATGAACAGAAAGTGTTTCATTAGTTCAGTTAAAACTTTTTTATTTGATACATCAATTTTCCCTGAGAATTATAAATCTCTGTCATTGTACTGGTTTCTGGAAAAAAGATAATCAAAAAGCCCAATTTCTTGTCTGATTTGCACAAAATACATGGGATAAGTAAACAGTATAAGCAAGGGAACATGGTTTTTAAAGATGACTAGTGGTTTTATAACCGGTCATTTTGAGAGTTGTAATCTCATCCCCAATATCGGGGCTTGGATCATGCAGATTGCTATGACAACCTGGAGCTTGTCAGGAGATTCGTAAGAAATATCAGCAAGTGAATATTGCCCATTGCAGTGCAAAATCTTTTTGGTAGACAAATTAAGGACTCCAGTTTCAGGTTTGTCCATCTGTGACAATATGCAAATAATTCATCACTCATCTGCAAGTCTGTCCGTCGGTCTCAAGGATTTCTAAGCACCTACCTCCCTTGTACCTAGGCTAAGCTATTTGCTGCCCTACTGAATCAGCTTCAGTCTCTGCAAATGAACAACCATTAATTTTGCAGGCTGGCTTTTGAAATTTGCCCCTAAAAGTCAGGAGGAAATGTTCCTTAGTACCACTGCATGTTTTCCCAACATATTTCGATTCCTTCCTTTCATTACATTTCAGAGCTATATTCTATTTTTCCCTTCCTTATGTTGAATATTTTACCTTTCTCCAAACCACTATGTCCCTTTGTACACTTAAATATACAATATCTGTTGCTGCTGCTTTTTAAAGAATTGCTGATGGGTTTTTTTTTGCAAGAACATAGTTTTACATTGTAAATATGCTATGAATTTTCATCAGGAGTGAACGTATAAAATAATTAAAGGTTAGCCCCATTACCCAAGAAATGTATCAAGCATTTTAAGTATAATTGCTCCATAGTAAATTACCAAGGAACATCTGAAATACCTCACTTACAGTGGAAAAAGGTATTATTATCTTTAAACATGGTAACTTGAATGCATTACATATAGTATATATTGACTTGGTCGGTGTAACGCAAGAAATGCTTTACATGCTTATCTATGATTGGGTACCATTGTAGAATTACTAACAGAAAGAGTGCAAGATTTAAAGAAATGACGTAAATAACAGCAAATATAATAGGCAATGTGAACAGAACAAAAATCAAATGTTACCCCAAGAGGAAAATCATACCTTACAATAGAGACACAACAATCATCAGAACTAAAACAGTAACAATAAATCTCTAAATTAAAGTGTATGTGCTACAAATCACATTTGTCTTTGGGGAGCCTAGAGAGATGGAATAGTGAAGTCATTTAAAAGTAATAATGATCCTGATGTGAACAATTCAGACTAACAAAGCAATACATCTAAGAACATAAACTTAGTCCCAATGAAAAAAGTCGTTAAGACAAGTGGCACAGTAATGGAGTGCTGGAGAAGTAGAAGCATATCTGGCATGTCTATGGCTTTTATATTGTTTCAGAGTGTTTAGAAGTCACTGAAATGCAGTGTGGTAAACATTTATTAATGGTATAATCTTCACAATTGTTTTGGGGTGAAAGAACTGCTCTGCTATATCACACTGCAAAAATTGACACTGAACTTTCTTTTCCAGGTACTTTTAAATTAGACTAATTTAATGTTTTTTTTAGTTTAATGGTTTCTTATTTTTTGCAATTTTTCCTTCTTACTTTCATTCACCACTTCTTTTTTTCTACATATTGTTTTTCAAACCCTTTTTGTGTTCTAGTATCTACAGCTAGTTTCAGCTTTTAACTTCTTTCAGACCTGCTCTTTCATTTCAGCCCAACCTCTGAAGGGGGTTGAATCTGAACCCTTTTCAGATTCTTTACCCATGCAGCATCAAAAACTTTTTGCTCTCACTTCAGAAAATTAATTTCCTCTGCCCTACAGATTATTGTCTAATCTCTCTTCTTCAATTCAACTTTACATACATTGCTGACGAGAACTGATTAACGGAGTTCCTACCCTACATGCTCACTTTTCTAGTCTGAATTCTGCCTTTCACTCTTCACTAAAAATGCCTGTAATGACCAAATCTTAGAGTTTTTCCTCAACCATAATCTCTAAACCTTATTCCATGCAAATGTATTGTTAATGCTTTTGCTAAAAAAATGATGCTGAGTGGCAAGACAAGACCAATCTGTTATATTTATTTTCCTGTTTTCATATTTGAAGACCCTTTAGATCTGTGGCTGAAATGAAGAATAAGTTTTAGATATTATGTACCATTATTCTACATGGAGGTTTCATCAAAAGAGTTTCTGCAAGTTAACTAATTACTGAATTTCTTTCATTGTGCCCATAAAGCAAACCATGAATGTGCATTGTTATAGAAAACCTAGCCAAGTACCATACTCTTGTGTGTGCCTGTGTGTTTGTGTTTGTGTGTATAGGACAGAGAGAAATTCTGGAAGACATTTTTTAAAAAATAGGGGAAGAGTGCTTTTTTTGTCTCACATAATCATTTCAAGTTCTATCATCTCAAGTATTTTAAAATTAGAGAAGCATGGGGTGCAGAGACTTATTATCCTCTGACATTGAGATTGGATGGTAGAACTATGTACACCTTTTTTTCCCATGTATTATATACAGAACTATCCTTCAGAGATGGTAATAAGTAGATAAAGAGGCAGAGGTATATGTACATATTTTCCTGTACGGAGTGATCAAAATGAAGAACACTGCAAGTGTATTGACTTTGTCAGTCCAGTGTAAGCCCAAATGCACTGTCATCTCTGGAGTACACAGGTGATTATTTTAGGATGATTTCCAGTCATTTAGGTGGGAGAAAGTTGCAACAGATCTCCAAGACTGGTGAATTCTAGATGTTCTCTACGTTTGAGGTTCGAACATAGTCAGCCTATCAATCAAAAATGTGGCCAGAAAATGAAGGCTTAATACAGCTGTTAGGTTATGTGATAAAATGCTCATCTCCACACAAAGGAGGCAGGCAACAGCAAAGACAAGCAACAAAGAAAGGCAGAGGGGAGAACCTGAAAACTCCCTAGGCTATCACAGGAGAGTGATCAGACCATGAAAGGCAGATCTCCACAGAGACACGCACACATGCAGAGGAGTGCAGAGGCAGAGGGCAGTGGGAGAGCCCCAGTGCCCCAGTCAGAGACACAAGCCCCTGCCCTGGCCCCCCAGGGCTGTCCCAGAGACCATCAGCCCCACAGGTCAGGTGAGACCCAGCACTGAGTCTCTGGAGCACCACACATACTGAGGAGTGCCATCCCCCTGCCTTGGGGGATGGCACTCATTATGAGATGCCACGGAAGGGAATTCTGGCATTGTGCAAGACTTATTACGGAATGTTTTAGGGGTAGCATAAAGGTGGTATCAAAGTGGATGGGTAGGAACAAGCATGGGATAATAAAGGGAGAAGGGGATAAAAGGGTCTGGTCAGCTGTAAACAGTGTGCTGGTTGGTATGCTTGTCTGACCATGCCCTGCCCTGGTCAGTGCAGTCTGTCCTCTCTTCTAATTAAACTCCATTTCTAACTCTTTTCCTGGGAGAGGGACTCTCTCTTCTGTGCACATGTGCATGTATGGGGGCTTGAGTGGAGCAGCTGGAGTGGGTCAGAGGGACCAGTGTGTCTGTTGTGTATCTATGGCCCAGCAGCTGGAGCGAGTGTGGGTACACAAGTCAGAGTGTGATCACTACTGGAGATCAAGCCAGACAAGTCAGTAAGCAGGTGACGTGGCCTGGGGGCAAGGGGTCTCTTGGAGACAAGAGACACCTGGACAAGAGGGACTAGACCAGAAGGTCCATTCCAACTGCCAGAGAGACAATGGAGGCTGGGGGCCGACTGAGGTACCTGTTTGCATGTGTGTGTAAATTGTAAACTCCCTAAAAACACTGCAATATGCTGTATTTTTAAAGACATGCTCCTTTAAATGCTATACATTTTTTCTTGACAACTGGTGAGAGAGAGAATCTTCTGTCAAGCTAAACTATTAAACATGTTCCCATATTCCTCTGGGCAGGTCCTCTGACTTAAGTTTGGAGGGCCACATCTAGTAAATTCCCTAAGGATGTGTTTAGCACAGCTACTTGTAAGCACCAGATTTAGAACACATGAAGCATTAAGGCGATCTGAGTTTTAGAATATTATAAACTGAAGGAAAAAAAGATGCAGTAGCTTTATCTGATACAAGCAGAATTTGCAATGAGGAAAAAACATCCTAGAAATGTCAATTAATGATGAGTCTTGCTTTCAGTGTCAAAGATATATCACACCCTAAGTGAATTGTTGGTATGAATTTGGTTCTCTATATTCCAAATAAGTATTTTAGTCATCAGGATATGATCTCAAGCTCTCTAGAGTAAAATTCATGCTTAACTATTTCATAGACATTCCAGTAGACAGAAGAAATGGAGACAAAGGTCGATTATGTAATATAGTGACTAGGATGGAGTAAGGAGATGACACAAAAAAATCCTTTCTCTGCAGGATAGTATCCATTTTGGGTTGATTATGTTTTTTTTTTTTTTTATTTTATGAAAAAAATGTAAGTTCTCATTATCACTTTATTTTACACTTCCAAGAAAAAAAAAGCCAACCTAATTTTTTAAAGACTTTTTTTCTTGAAGATGATACTTTTACACAATATTAAAGTGCTGTAGGTGAGTATTGGAAGTTTCCTTATTAAAAGTTAAAAGGGAATGATGTCCAGTTAAAAAAGTACAAAATTGATATAGGAAGTAGGCACCATATATAATTCATTCTAGACCAACTTTAGTTATAAATTCCTTTGTAACAGATATTCAATAAGTATCTGTTACATGGAGTTTCATGGTTCATATTTAAAAGAATACTGGATGATAATTCTCTTGATAAATTTGCAAGTTATGGAAGCCTTCTTAGTTCTCATTAACCTAATATTTAGAAGAAACAGTATTGAATACTCTCATTATGACATATAAAATGGAGGGAAGCTTAATTTTTCTCCTAATTAATTTAACTTCATATTTGAAAACAACTTCTCTCCATCACTACATAGTACTCACCTACTTTTAAAATATTAATTTCCAACACATTTAGATCCCACATTGATTTGTATTCATTATTATCTATTATTTATATAAAATACACTGATTCATGAGGGTTGACATAGTAAATGGATGTCAACCATAGCAACTTTAAGAAGGTTGTTTTGGGAAGGAAGGCTGACTAGTTCATGATTTATTTCTTCAACAAAACCTCTTGTGTTTTTTTGTTAATGCAACCCTCTGATGTTATGATTTAACTATATAGAGTCCATAAAGCACTGAACCCTTGCAAACGGCATTAATGGCATCAACAGAGAAGGCCAAAAAAAAGTGAGTCTTCTTATTTCCTGAAGATAGCGTTGTGGTTTATCCAGGCAGGCAGCTAAACACAACACAGCCATTCACTCACTGCCCCCTCCCAAAGTGGGATGGGGGAGAGAATCAGGGAAAAAAAAGTAAAATTAGAGGGTTAAGGTAAAAAAATATACAAAATAAGTGATGCACAATGCAATTTCTCACCACCTGCCAACCAATGCCCAGCGAGTTCCTGAGCAGCAGTCGCTACCCCCTGGCTAACTAACTCCAGTTTGTATACTGAGCATGACGTCACATGGTATGGAATATCCCTTTGGCCAGTTCGGGTCAGCTGTCCTGGCTGTGCCCCCTCCCAGCTTCTTGTGCACCTCCAGCCTTCTCAGTCGGTAGAGCGTGGGAAGCTGAGAAGTCCTTGACTAGTGTAAGCACTGCTTAGCAACAACTAAAACATCAGTGTGATATCAACATTGTTCTCATACAGAATCCAAAACACAGCGCTGTACCAGCTACTAGGAAGAAAATTAACTCTAGCCCTGCTGAAACCAGGATAGATGGCTACAAGGTAAGAAGTGGTGCAATAACATGCATACTGTCTTTCTCTAGTGCTAAAGAAAGATATTAACCAACACTAGGTTTGATTCTACAGCTCACCATTTTATTTACTTTCTGAATTCCATTTATTCCTTCATGTTGTCTAAATAAATAGAGTTTCATTACCTAGAAGTTTATAGCACACAGCTGAAAATGAGTATTTACTGAGTCTGAGGAGAGAGATTTGAATTCATTCCTAATTGACACAATGCTTAACAAGTCTCAGTTAAAGTGAGAGTTACTTTCTGCAATGAATATTTGATGTTTTGAAGAGTCTAGCAAATAGAACCTAAGTATAACTAAACAAATATTCTTAACATTTAATCACACAGGCTGCAACTATAACCAGTGACATAATATGTGCCTGTATACGAGTGCATTTACTCATTGCAAGGTGAAAAAACAGTTAATTGCTTTATTGGATAAGAAATGGCCACCTTGCATGAAATGCTTATATTCAAGTTTGTTTCAAGTTTATGTCTTTACCTGTCACACAATGCACAAGTAGGAGCTCACAGTGATTTAACCCAACGTAAGAGGCATTTCCATTACTAGTAAAGTAATGCAGAAGGGAAATCATCTAGTACTGGGAATTTATTCGTTTCTTCAAAATTCTTTGCTAGCATTACATGCAAACAAAAATAATGAAATATATACATTTTGGACAATTTGTTTTCTAAATTGTGGAAGACCTATTTTTTGCCTGTTTCATCTATAGAATGAATTGTCCTCTGTACAATGGTTTTGGACACATTATTCTTATCTCATCTGCAATAATATACTCATTTCAGTAAGAATGTATAGGTTGAGAACATGACAGGGGGTGCTGTCTAACTGGATGCATCCTGCCATGATATATAAATTTTTCTGTGATTTTCAAGCTATTTCATCTGCACTAAAGAATAATGCTAGGAACAGATCAGCATTGGCTGAGGTCATAATCTTCTACAAGCCACTGCATCTGAACAAAGAATATATGGACTTCTACAGTCTCTAGACTTTGGTTAGTGAATGAGAGTTATATTTTTGTAGCAAAAACATATTGTAACTCCTGTACTGGTACAGAGTTCAGGACATGAATGTTCAGGAAGCATCTATAGGTTAATACAGGTCCTATTTGCAAAAACTAACAAAATGTCAATGGCAAAAGGCAAAAGGCAAGGTGTAAAAAGTGGCAAAAGAAAGTATAACATGACTGAAGGACAGAAACTACAAGTTTCTAGTGCTACCAAACACTATACAGAGCAATTGATAAAAGCATATATTTCACATTTAAATAGAATTTTCAAAGTAGAATAGTCTGATTCCTTCCTCTGCATCAAAAATCAGAACTGTAAAGTAAACCAACTACTACAATCACAACACTAATCTAAGACAGTCTACAAGGTTCATTTATAACTTTCTTCTTGTCATTAATCAACTGCCACAAATTCTTGGTTATAAAACCTTTATACTATATGCCATTACATATTATCTACTTCAATTTAAATTCCATTTGCTTTAGATTTACTTGACACTTTATTCTATAAATGTACTCTACTTTGAATGAAAGTCTAGATTTAATTCTCTTTTCATTCTTAATTTTCTATTATTTTTTTCTGCTTTGTAAATCCTGAAGTATTAGTCATATCTTTTCTGAACAACCTTATCAAAAGAACCAGGCCACTGTTAAGACATTTTAGCCTTCTCGTGATGTTAGGAAAGAAAGTCTGTTTTAATACAAGTATTTTTTCTTTCTATTGCTGAGTTGGAGGAATGGAAATAATTCTAATATTTTTCCTGTTTAATTTTAAATTAAACATGGCAAAAATATGTATAGAAAAAGAAGCACCTGAATTTCAAAGTAAATTTTTAATAATTAAAGAGACAATTAAATGCAAATATTGGATTTTATTCATATTAATTTTGCAATTCTCAGGTCCCAATTTCTTTCCATTGACATTCCAATATTATTTCAGAATTTAAATTCATATCCCCCAGAAAGCCATTTTTCAGTACATTTATATGCAATTTTAAATAAAATACATAATGGATTGTATTGCATTTGTGTGGCCAGGTTTTGGTAGCAGGGGGGGCTACAGGGGTAGCTTCTGTGAGAAGATGCCAGAAGCTTCCCCTATGTCCGATAGAGCCAATGCCAGCTGGCTCCATGATGGACCCACCACTGGCCAAGGCTGAGCCCATCAGCAACAGTGGTAGCACCTCTGGGATAACATATTTAAGAAGGGGGAAAAAAACCTGCACAACTGCAGACGGAGAGAGGAGTGAGAGTATGTGAGAGAAACAACTCTGCAGACACCAAGGTCGTTGAAGGAGGGGGAGGAGGTGCTCCAGGCACCAGAGCAGAGATTCCCCTGCAGCCTGTGGGGAAGACCTTAGTGAGGCAGGCTGTCCCCCTGCAGCCCATGGAGGTCAACGGTGGAGCAGATATCCACCTGCAGCTAGTGAAGGACCCCACACCAGATATGCCTGAAGGAGGCTGTGACCCCATGGAGAGCCCACCCTGGAGCAAGCTCCTGGCAGGAACTGTGAGCCCATGGAAAGAGGAGCCCATGCTGGAGCAGGTTTACTGGCAGGATCTGTGACCCTGTGGGGGACCCACACTGTAGCAGTCTGTTCCTGAAGGACTGCACCCCATGGAAAAGACACACACTGGAGCAGTTCACGAAGAACTGAAGCCAGTGGGAAGGACCCATGTTGGAGACGTTTGTGGAGGACTGTCTCCTGGGGGTCCTGAGGAGGAAGGAGCAGCAGAGACAGCGTGTGATGAACTGACCCCAACCCCCATTCCCCATCCCCCTGCACCACTCAGGGAGAGGAGGCAGAGAAAACCGGGAGTGAAGTTGAGCCCGGGAAGAAGGGAGGGGGGGGAGGAAGGTGTTTTAAGATTTGGTTTTATTTCTTATTATCCTACTCTGATTTGATTTAAAATAAATTAAATTAATTTCCCCAAGTCAAGTCTGGTTTGCCCATGACAGTAACTGGTGAGTGATCTCTCCCTATCCTTATCTCATCACAAACTTTTCGTTATATTTTCTCTCCCCCTGTCCAGTTGAGGAGAGGGAATGACAGAGCAGCTTGGTGGGCACCTGGTGTCCAGTCAAGGTCAACCCACCACATGGAAATTTTGTTTAATTCTTAGGTTCAGCTTTTTCCTTCTGTAGGATGAGATATTGGTAAACTTTCAGATATTATTTACATTTATGCATATATACATATATCAAGCACTTCTTCAACAGTATATCTTTCAATCTGTTCTTAATTGTATACCTTAAGTATACAAAAAAAGTTTTTAAATGTCTTTTTAAAAATTGCTATTTTTATTTCTCATGGAAAATTATTATTCTTCCAAATTCAGTAACTCAATTCAAACTTGAAACTGTCAGAACTTGAATGATATGCCATAGTGACATTTGTGAGAAAAAACAGGATTTACTTGTCTCAGCATATTTTTTGTTCTCTTTAAAAAAAAGGAAAATCTATTGATTTTGGATATTATATAAACCCCTAGAACAGATGGAATGAATAACATTAAGTAATTATTAGGTGTCTGGTCTTAAGGCCAGTTTATTTATGTATTTATTTTCTTTTGGATGAATCTAAATTACAGTATTAAAGAAGCCCAGATTAAAATCTGGGCTTGTAACCTACATGTGATCCACAGTGCCTACCTGTTGATATTTGCATATGATGCATATATATGTTCCATATATGGAACACATCAGCTGGAAGATGCTTTGAGAAATCTCAATATGAAGAGGCAGTTGATCTTCTCTACATGATATTAATACATTCCATATGGGTTACACTGGGGCATGCAAGAGAGAGCTAAAATCTCTGCCACAGGATCAGGAGGCAACACTGTACCTAATAGTTGGTGGGAATACCCTTGTCCATTTAACAACAATTGTATATACTTTGTATGTACTTTATATACAAATGTATATAAAGCATTGTATATGCTTTACTAAACAATGAGAGAGAAACAGAACTGGTTTTGAGAGGTTATATCTCCCTCCCAAGTATACCCTGAGAAAGCTTCATTAAAAGCACTCAGCTTGAATTCCAAAAACATAAGCCTGAAAAGTCCTTTCCCAAACTACTTTTTGCAAACATTCCAAGGGCTATTGAATTTAAATACAGCGGTTCTCACAGAAAAAATATGCATTTAAAAAATCTAGTTTCCCTGGCAATTTTGGGAAAGTCAAATATTGAATTGTAGAATTATAACATTTCGAATAGCTTTGAGTAAAACCTCCAATCACTGGTCCCCTATAGTCCTAGCATTTATTTTACTGTTACTTTTGGATCAGACTCTTGTCCTGGCCTCTGTAGCAGACATATAGCAGCAGTGGTCAAGGGCTGTTCCACTTCTCCCACAACTTTGAACATGCTCCCCAGGTTTGCCATATATACACTACACTCAGATCTGAGATCCTTATACCTGAGCTCTGGATGAGTGCATTTCAATTTTGTGCAGTTCTTCATTATACTTCCCTGTGTACTGCAGAGGTACTATTCAAATTAGGTACATTGAAGGAGGACTAAAATCAGTTACAGAACTAATGGCAGAAAAAGGAAAGCTGAAGACAAGTTAGAGCCCCATTTGTTAGCTGACTGACAATGCAGCCTGGTTGTAACTTTGTGTGTTTCTAGTATTAAAAAAAAAAAAGTAAATAAGTCCCCCTTCCCTCCCTGCCTCCTTCAGACAAAGGAATAATTAGGTAAATAAAAATTATTCCTTAGGCCACCATCAGGTAACTCAGAGCTCTGGCTGTGATGGAGCAGTTTGTCTAAAAACAGTATAACGTTAATTATGAATGTTTAGACAATTTGCAAAAAATATCAGGTTCTATTTTGTTTAATATGAAATAAGAACTGTGTATGTGTACACACGTAAAACTACACATATTTGCATACAAAACCTAAAACCATAGATTCCCAAACCTTTCATCTGTTTCTCACAGGACAAAAATATTTAAAATGTCTTTCAGGTTTTCAAAAAGATGATTAATTGTAGAATACAACTTGTATTACAATTTTTCTACATAGTGGCTATACAGCCCTGGAAGACCCTTATCTCCAAATGTCTTATAGGTGATGCTGTAACAAGTATTCTGGTTTTGGAGGTAATTCATTATCAAACTTGTACTGTAGAGTTTGAGTTGACTTAATGTATTTCTTTTTCTGTTCTCTTTAACTAATTCAAGAGAACACGATTCTCTTCTCCCATTTGAGAAACAGTCAATAGCTTGCTACATTACAGGAATGAAAATGAATATAAATAAGCTGCTGAAAATTAACTCCCACTGTTAAGTTTCACCTAGGATTATGACCTAGCACTACAAAAGAAATAATGCATGACTTGGATTGCATTTATTTTTGTAAAATATATTAGTTCCTCAGATGCTTTCAGATGTTATAAGACATAAAGAATATGTTATTATACAAACACGTGCACATATCAGCAAGTTATCTAGAATTTGCAATAAAAGGATAGAAATTTCCCCTCTTACTAAAAACATTGAAAGCCTCAAATGAATTATAAACTATACATACACTAACTGGAGGTTTAAATGTTTCAAGCCAGCTGTGTGTTAAACCAGGACACTAACTTTCATACCAAATGAAATTTGATCACCTGTTAAATACATTTGGTGTATTTTTTGAGTCATTATTTCAGTTTCCAGTATAAAACCAGCTGTCCTGGTTTTATATATAAACCTAGTGGCTGGTATAGTGCTGTGTTTTGGATTTAGGATGAGAACAATGTTGATAACACACCGATGTTTTAGTTGTTGCTAAGCAGTGTTTACACTAGTCAAGGACTTTTCAGCTTTCCATGCTCTGCCAACTGAGAAGGCTGGAGGTGCACAAGAAGCTGGGAGGGGGCACAGCCAGGACAGCTGACCCAAACTAGCCAAAGGGATATTCCATACCATGTGACATCATGCTCAGTACATAAACTGGGGAAAGCTGGCCAGGAGGGCCGCTGCTCGAGGACTGGCTGGGCATCGGTTGGCGGGTGGTGAGCAATTGCACTGTGCATCACTTGCTTTGTATATTCTTCTTATTATTATTACTATTGCTATTATTACTATTATTATTATTTTATTTTATTTCAATTATTAAACTGTTTTTATCTCAACCCATGAGTTTTCTCACTTTTACTCTTCTGATTCTCTCCCCCATCCCTCTGTGGGCGAGGGGGAGAGTGAGCGAGCGGCTGGGTGGGCCCAAGTGCCTAACTAACGTAAAACACAAACACCACCAAAGAAAAAAAAAAAGATAATTAGAAAAAAAATCTGCAGAAAATGTAAATCTTCTCAATATTTGTTTATCGTAAGCTTTATTAGCAAGAAAAGAGGTCTCTTGTTGCACATGAATAATTGCTGAATGTATTGAGTACAAAATCTGCTTTAGACACCTAAGAGTTCATTCTTACATAGTCTTAGTACAACTCTTGATACAGCCAATGGAGACAAACAGGCTTTTCCAGAGTTTCCAGAGCCACTTCAGTGAACATAATTTAAACTCTTGCTATGTGTTACCCAACAGAGAAAGCTACCCATAGCAGAGAAAGCCTAAGGAGAGTAACCTTCTGGCTTGGGCTTTAAACATTACCTATTGTATTAGGTTTACATGACAAGGTTTTGGCAGTGGGGGGACTGCAGGTGTGGCCTCTGTGAGAAGATACCAGGAACTGCCCCCATCTTGGACACAGCCAGTTCCAGCCAGCTCCAATGGACCCATCGCAGGACACAGCTGAACCTGTCAGCAGTACTGGTGGCACCTCTATGAAAATGTATTTAAGAAAGGATAAAAAACGTTACACAGCAACTGTGTGAGAGAGGAGTGAGAGAAGCAATGCTGCAGACGCCAAGACCAGTGAAAAAGGAGGGGGAGAAGGTGCTTCAAACACCGGAGCAGCCTGTGGAGAAGACCATGAAGAGCAGGTTGTCCCCCTGCAGTCCATGGAGAACCATACCAGAGTAGGCTTCTGGCAGGAGCTGTGGCCCATAGAGAGGAAAAAGGACCCATGCTGGAGCTATTCTTGAAGAATTGCAGCCCTTGGGGAGGATCCATATTGGAGAAGTTCATGAAGGACTGTATCTAGTGGAGGGATGCCATTTTGGAACAGGGGAACAGCGTGAGGAAGGAGGGGCAGAGATGAAGTGTGGTCAACTGTCTGCAACCTTCATTCCCTATGCCCCCTGCACTGCTCAGGTTGGGAGGAGGCAGAAGACTAGGGAATGAAAGAGTGAAGTCGAGCCTGGGAAAAACGGAGGGTGGGACAAAGGTGTTTTTTTAGTTTTGTCTTTGTTTCTCAGCATCCTACTCTATTTTTAATTGGCAATAAATTAAATCAATCTTCCCTGAGTCACATCTGTTTTGCCTGTAATGGTAACTGGTGAGCGACCTCCCTGTCCTTATCTCGACCCACCAGCTTTTTTGTCTTATTTTCTCTCTCAGTCCTACTGAGGAGGGGGAGTGAGAGAGCAGCTTGATGGGCACCTGGCAGCCAGCCAAGATCAACCCATCACACCTATGTAGAATAAGTGATAGGAGTAAGTAATTTATTTGATACTATTAGCAAAATAATATAAAATCATTCAGCACTAATCTTGTAAGTCTATAGTTTTGTTGGCAGAACCTTTATAAGTGGTAACAAAGTTAAACAAAGGGTCTAAAGTTATCTACATAATCATTTTGACAATATAAACCCAGCAGACCACTGAATAGTGAAGTATTAAGGTTGATTGAGAACACTAGTCAGAATTGCTCTGACATCTTAATTATTTTGCGTAAATGATATGGTGTTCAAAAACAGTTATGTGTTTTTTTGGGTTTGGGGCTTTTTTAGAACAGAGAGGTTCTGTCCTACTGATAAGAAATAATCATAATTATTTCCACAACTGATCATCTTTGGTCAGCCAGGTTGTATTTTGAAAAAGTATGCACCCCCCAGCTGTTTAGACTAATTTCCTAACACTTTGAAGGTAACAAAACTTCTTTAGTTTGTGCTTTATAACCATGGAAACAAAGTTCAGCTGAACAGAAAATAATTTGTCAAAGACAGTAGTTGCATAATAATGTAAAAGCGCTCTAGCAAAAAGTTTATGAGAGGATGACAAAGACAATAAAGTGGATTGCAATGAGACAGTAAGATAATATTTATCAGCATGATAGGCAGCAGTCTAAGCATAGAGATTGCCTCACCTTTGTCAAGACCTCTTTTAAAGGGCACCACAGGAAAGTTTCAAGGAGGAACTTGAAGGAACATAATGCTGCGTCTTTGTAGATATTAGCAGAAATAAAGAGCAAAAATACTTTGTCTAAAAGTGACCACATCTGTGTTACAGATTTTGTGTCTTGGGCTGTTTGCTCCTGAGATTAACAGAGATGATAAGCAGCCCAGGTTGTTACAGACTTTCAAAGAGAAAGCAAGCTACTTGTGCTGGATATTACAAGTAGATAGTCATTTTCCAGCTTGGAACCTTTCAAGGGCACTTGTTACAACAAAATCCTTGTTTTTATAAAAGCATAATAGGGTCCATAACAAAAAACAGCAACAAGGAACTTAGGCTACTGACTCTTCCAAAATCCTCATTCCTGGTAGAACAGTGGTTTATTAATAACTAAATAAATCATCATTACTGAAAAAAAAAATACCAAATCAGTTTAAACCTTCCTTGCCTGTGAAATCTGACAGTGTTACAGTACTCGAAGTTACATGATGAAATACAAGTGAAACTCCAAAGGAAGGCACATTACAAATACATATGAGGTGATCAGTTCTTACTGCTATGTAAACTTTTTTTTTTATTTTTTATACTGAGCTCATTAGTCTTACGTGATGTTTTGTTGTTAACAATATCTTTTAACATGTTGCTTTACTTCTATAAATTTCAAAATTTCCATAGCTCAGAAAAATAACTAATGTACTATGATATACAAGGTTAAATACCAGTGAATAATATTCCTAATTACTACAATAAATACATTTATTGAATGTATGAATCCCTTGTGCCATCCAAAAACAAAAAAAAGGATCTAGTTACGAGTGTAATTGAGGTCAATTTACGTTACATAGGATCTTATGGGTCCTAAAAAGAATTCCAGGAACTAAGTAGCTACTGAGCAAGTAACTACCCCAACCACGGCTGAATATTTAACTCAAACAGGACCAGCTGCAGTTTGAATGTCTTCTGTTTGGAGGAGATCCATGGTGTCAAACTGTCATTTGCACTCCTACCATCCATGCTTAGCCCACAGGAAAATATTTCAAAAAAGTTTTACTATGGTTACATCTGGTAAAGCTCTAGTGAGGGAGAATCCCACTGTCCCCAATGTAAGATCCATCTCTGAAAAACAGTTCAGTCCAACTGCATAGAAATATGTGTTAAAAATAATTTCCAGGGAGCCAAGGCTACCTGCAACTTAGGCAAAATTCCATATTATTTGAAAGGTCTAGGACTATCTTATCTCCAAGGAAAACAATAAGATGTTAGCTGTTACCAGGTGGTTAGGAAAAGAACATAAAAAACAGTGCAAATATAGGGTGATATTTGGGCAGCTCACTGGCACACATTCCATATTCTCACGGTCTTGAACTGGAGACTGCATGCACACTGGCATGATGAATAGCCTCTGATATACCTGTTTCTGTGAATTGGTCTAATCTGTGATCTAATCAATACTTCAGGCTTCAACAAGAGACTCTGGCAATCAATCTCATTAATTATGTGCTGTGTGAATAAATATCTTTTTTTGTTTGATTATTTCACTGGGTGCCTCAACATTTTTGTGGTTAAGGAGTAATCATTTCCCTATTCACTCCCTCCATACTATTTATGATTTTTTAGATGTGTAACATATCCTTTCCCTCAGAAATTTATTTTTAATTCTTTGCTCTTTAGTTTATTTTCACACTGAAGTTATTTCATACCTCTAATCACCTTTTCCTTCTTTCTTTGAATGTTTCTACAGAGCAATGTTACTAACTCCTTTCAAGAACACATGGCCAGATAAAACTCCAAAATTAAAGATGTGCATGATTTACATAGATTTAAAGAGTCTGTTTTTTTCACAGTTCATTTCATAATCATTTATAACATTCTATTTTTCTTTTTGATCTTCACCAATATTTGACTATACATTTGCAGAAAGTTATGGTTCTAAAGTGCTAAGCTTTTTCTAAGTAATAATTGTTTAGGAACTATCTTTGTGCATATATACAATTTCATTGTTGCTGAAAAATAGCGGGTTTGTGTGTTTTTTCAAAATTTAGTCTTTTTTCTTTTTTTTTTTTTTTTTTTTTAACTAATTCCCCAATTTCTCAGTACATTAAATTCTTCCAGAGCTTTTGTTTTGGTTCTCCTGAATAACACTGTAGGAACAAATTTCAGTACTCACTAATCACTTTCCTTTCTGAATGATTGAGGTAAACTGAATAACAAGAATTCCAGTGGAAATAGATGGACTGGTTTGTAGTCAAACAGTTTGTTTCCTTCCTTCTAAACATAAAAACTTTTCCTTTTACTTATAAAGCAATTTATCATTACTTCTGAGGTGGCAAAGTTTCCTATCAACCCTGGTTTGTTTGTACTTGCATGTGTGTGTAAGAAAGCAATCTAAACTGTAATTTTCCTTTTTGTACCATGGGAAGAATTCTAATGAAATTTTCATGGTAACAACAAAGTAAGAGGCTTATGCCAAACAAATGTGTGCTTCCAGATATGGAGACAGTTCTAAAATTATTAACAAATAAGGAATTTATTCTTGAATGACGTTTGGTGATGTGGTCATCTGTGGTCCTAAGAGGAACAGAATAAGTATAAGACTGTTCTAGAATAGCAGGAATATTCATGCAACCATGAAGAGATTCGTTTTCAGTGCACACATCATGTTTACATAGTTAAGCTCATTGAATCCCATTCTGTTTGAAAATCCTCTAATGCCATATCATGGCAATACTGTGGTTTATATAAAGCAAAGAGTATTGCAATAACATTAAGTATTCTTAATACAGCAGAATGAATCTGATATTTTCCTCAAAAAAATTTGGCATCTATATGAAGATTTTTCCTGAGCTTTACAGGAAGCAAAATGGTAGCCATCCTTCTTCCTACGTAGTTGATACAAGAGTCATTGCCTCTGTATTGGGCATCTGCGACAAGGTTTTGGCAGCTTGGGGTCTGCAGGGGTGGCCTCTGTGAGAAGAGACCAGAAGCTGTTGGAAGCAGATGGTTTCAGCCGGCACCAAAGGACCCACCACAGGACACAGCTGAGCCCTTCAGCCACAATGGTGGCACCTTAGGGAAAGCATATGTAAGAAAGGGTAAAAAACACTGTGCTGCAGCTGTCAGAGGAGGGAGAAAATGTGAGAGAAACAGCCCTGCAGGCACCAAGGTCAGAGAAGAAGGAAGGGGAGGAGGTGCTCCAGGTGCCGGTCCCTTGCAGCCTGTGAAGAAGACCACGCCAGAGCAGATATCCACACTGCAGCCCATGGAAGACCCCACATAGGAGCAGGTGTATATTTCATGAAGGAACTGCAGCCCGGGAAAGAGCTGCACAAGAAACTTGGCAAGCTTAGCAGTGACCCAAACTGAGCTGGCTTTGGCACCCAATAATTCAACACAACACTCAGGCCTTTCCTGTCCTGAGTGACCACCGTAACAGGTGGAGCCCAAGTCATGAACATGGGAATTTAATGGATATGATGGACATTTGATGGGGTTCATCTACAGACTAAGGGAATTATATCTGTGTATATATCAAAGGATGGAAAGGGAGGTGATGGTTAACAAGGGTATACTGTGCAGGACCTGAGCATCATGCAAATGGTATGGAGTAAGGGGTGGAGATTGTACTGTGTCTGGCTAGGATGGAGTTAATTTTCTTCATAGCAGAACACAACCTTATGGTGTTGTGTTTTGGATTTGTGAACAGAGTCAATAACGAACCAGTGTTTTGGCTGTTGCTGAATAGTGCTTGCACAACATCAAGGCTTTCTCTTTTTCCCACTCTGTCCCACAGTGGGTAGGCCAGGGTTGGGCAAGAAGCTGGGAGGGGACACCCCAGCTAACCAGAGGGATATTCCATGCCTTATTGTGTCATGCTAAGCAACAAAACGTGAGGGGAGTTTTTGCTGGGGGAAGGTAGCCGTTGCACAGAGACTGACTGGGAATTGGTCTACTTGTGGGAGGTGCCGAGTGATTGCTTTTGCATCACTTCTTTTGTTTATTGAATTTCTTTCTCTTTCACTTATTAAACTGTCTTTATCTTGACCCACAAGTTTTCTCACTTTTGCTCTTCCTATTCTTTCCCCTGTCTCGCTGGCCACGCGTGTGTAGGATGTGAATGATTGGCTGTGTGGTGCTTAGCTGCTAACTGGGGTCAACCCACCACAGCCTCTTATTTTTTGCTAGTAACTGATAGCAAAATGGATGAGAGACTTGAATCTGATCATGTGCTACTGGAAAACAGCTTTCCCCACCTCCCAGGGCTGTGTCCCTGTCCTTTTCATCTCACATAACACCAGGTAACCAATACTTTTCTCTGGAGGCTCCACCTACCTTCCTGGAGTGTGCAGCAGAGCAAGACCTTTCTCCAGGAAAATTGTGGAGAGAACCTTGTATTTTATTATATGATAAAACATGTAAGTAACCTATTTGCTATGTCTTACCTTCCATTTAAATGTTTTGAGAAAATATGGTGTTTTTTCTACCCAGGAAATAACACTTGCAAATTGCTGTATGTGCACAAAGAAGTACTGGAGTATTGTGTGTTATAATGTTCATCTCAGATTATGTTGTCTGTGTGTTGGATGTTGTTTAGTGGTGCAAAAATAAGCCAAGTCATATTCAGATCAGGTTATGTGCTGTTCCTCCTTCACTCCTCTCTAGCAGCAGTAATCAAAGATGTTATGGGCCAAGAACGTAGGTTTTGACAGTAAAGAAATTACAGCTACTGGTTTCTTCAGTTCTACACATTCTGCTCCACAAATGCAATAGCTGTATTCAGAACTGGTCACAAATTTGGATCAAAATTTTTTGCTTAAACAAGTTTAAGCTTCTTCCATCATCCTGCAGAAATGGAAAGAAAACAGTAAAAGAAAGTTATAGAAAATAATTTTTTTCAACTTTTCTTTTGAAAATAAATTTTCAGTACCGAAATTTACTAAAATTAATTACATTATGAATTAAAACTCTAAAGTACCTGAAAACATTTTGCCCAACCTCAGTGGGAATTCTTTTCTGTTTTTCCAGGAAAAGAAAAATAACACTTTTCCATCTCACAATCACTTTTAAAAGAAAAGGAAAAAGATTAACAAAGGAGACACAATTGCTAAAATTGTAAAAAAAAAAAAAATAAAATTCTATACTTCTATTTAACATATGCACTCCTGCTAAGGTATTTTTGTAGTTCTGTTGAGTAACATCAAAAGCAAGAAAGAAATTGACTTGTCAATGGAATTAACTGGAAATAAGTTAAACTGTGGTCATATATATATAAAAGTGTGGTCATATATATATAAAAGTGTGTGTGTGTGTATATATATATGAATATATGTGAAACAGAAGGAGAGAAACAAGCAGTTAAATAACATACATATACACGGATCTCATGTCATGTTGGGGTACTATATAGTGTAAATGTCTTTCAACACCTTAAATAATTGTTTCCTAAAATAGAGAGTACTAAAGTAAACAAGAAGATAAATTATTTTCAACATTCTCTAAATGACTCAGTGGAAATTAGATTAAGAAGTGATGATATCTATGTCACTAATTATAATAGCAATAATTAAGTTCAACATCCTTAGAAAAGTTGGCTTAGTCCTGCATAAAAGTAAACAAACAGCTTATGCTTGGCTCAGAAAACAAAGAACTCAGTTTTTAATAAAGTAACGAAGAAATTAAAGCAGCAGTCTGTTCAGGTAAAAATGTTTCATGTGTCATGGATTATTCGCCTGAACACAACAAACCCAGGAGTACCTGTAATACTTGCCACTTCTGCTTGTTTCCTAATAGCTATTTTTCTGGCCAGATAAAAAACTGACAGAGCAAACAGACTTAAATGACTTCCAATTTAGAATTGGGTAAAGATTACTTGAGCTTTTCATCAATCAAAACTGAAAATTTGCGTCAGCTCTATTTGCTCTGAGGTAATTTTTCACCTGTCTCTAAACAGATTGTCTTTCATGTACTTACAAAATGTATCTTGTTCAATCATATACAGTCATTTCCAGTTTTAAATGTTATCATTCCATTCCATTAAAATACATCTCAGACACAAAAAATATTTTCTTGGGGAATATTGATATTCACTCAAGGTTAGATTTCCATTAACAAAAAAACCTACAAAAAAAACCAACCAAAAAAACCCAGCCAAACAACTTTTTCAAAAAGTTAGTAAATATTTTTACCTCCTATGTCTTTACCCTCCTATGTCTTTACAATACAGGACAAAAAAGCTGACTGCATTATATCTGATGCTGACCTTTTTTTTTTTTCTTTTTTTTTCTGTGTTAGGTCTAATTGGCGACTGTTGAGCAATGGCACAGAATTATGTCTGAAAATGGCTGTTCTTTGAACAGGAGGAAGAATTATGAACCAATATGAATAATGTTAAGTCTGTTTCTAATAATTTATGGAATCTCAAGGATTGCATGTAAAATCTGATTGGAAAAAGCTGGAGGAGGTCACTTTTTTTTTTTTTCTACTTATAGTGAGAAAACACAGATGTGAGAAAATCTTATGATAATAAAAATAAGGGATAAACAGAAGAACTTATTAGCTTAAAATGAAGAATTAGAACAGATGCTGTCTCGAAAAACATACAGAATAGATACAAAATATGCAGAAAAGATACAGATGGTTTTAGAGACTACTCTGGATGTTAAACTGGTATATCTTTGTGCGAGACATTCCCATATCCATTAACTTCTTGTCCCTGAAAGACTCTGGATATAAGATGACTCAAATGAAAATAACACATTTTTTTAAAAACAATAATTTAAAATATTAATTTACTTTGACATAAACCTGTCAAAATAAAAAAAATGTATTAAAAGTAAAAATAAAATGGATCCCAATCATTTGGACCAAAATGCACCCTTCTTTAGAAACAGATACAGAAGCATTTTCCTACCAACTTAGCTAACAACATCATAGAACTTCGAGGTTTGTAACACAGAAGCTACAGCCCAAAAGTTATGTTTTGTCAGAGTTCTTCCATCCTCTCTCATGCCTCAGTTCTAATGTCTGACTATTGCATATGCTTTTACATTATCAGTGAAGAGCTAGTTATTTACTTAAAAAAACCCTAACCCTCCCCCCCCATCCCTGACAATAAAACTATATTTTGCATCAGGTTGCACAATGACTATATTGATCTACTGAATTTCATCGGCTGCTTGGAAGACTGGTTGTATCTCAGAGGTTTTCAGTTCAAACATAAAACACAAATAAGGAAATATTTATTACAAGTCTGGTTGACAAATTACATTGATCAAAGAAAGACCTACAAAACAGCCATGAATCTGAAGATTACACTTGACCTATCGCCTTATATAATAAACAGAGAAAAAAAATTCACTGCTTTGGGATTTGCCGTGTTTTTACATATAAGCAGCACATCTTAGATAACCTGTTTATTTTTCCTAATACCAGTAATTGGAAAAAAAAAACCCAAACAACAAAATCAATTAACTCCATATCCAAACATCATTCACACAACTAAATACATGGGAAGGGAAAAATAGAGTAAAGAAGGATTTTACTATTGGAGTTGCCAATTGTGGGAATGAGTGAGAAGTTTCATTAAAGGCAGGAGACCTTCTTTGGTGGGCTGCTTATGTCCTCTCACAGGATCTCCATAAGAAAATGAGGGACACAATAGATTACTTCCAAGTATTAGAATATTTGATGTTCATCACAATGTTCTAGAGTCCTGAACTGTATAATTGTGAAATGCTTTAGCTTTCATTTGAAAGAAAAAAAGGATATATTTCAAGCCCTGTATCTGCAGAGAAATGATTGAGAAAATGAACTAAAGCCTCAAATCAAAAGGAAAAATAAACATACTTCATAAAACTTTAAAATTTTTGACAATTTCTTTTGAATAACTAGGAGACCTAGATATTTTGATTAATAACCAGCTCATCATACTTTCAGAAGTGTAGGATAATGCAAGTTTCAGTTCCTGGAGTTCTGGATGGTTTTTTCTAAAAATGTCAGTATTGTTTTTAATTATATCTAGAAAAACGTTGCTACCCTTTTTATTTACAAATAAGGTCTGAAATTTAAAATAAAACAAACCCAAATATCTGTGCTCAGAAAAACAGAGGGCAAATTAGAAAAACCTAAACCAATGTAAGTCTGTGTCCATTATTTTTGGGTTAGCAATATTGTTGACTAGAATTTGCATGAATAAAGGCTGACTTTAATAGATTCTTTTAAAATACATGTGAATTTCTTTGTCTCAGACAGGTTAAAGTTCCCAGGATACACAGGGGTAAGGGAGAAATACCCTTTTCTTCAAAACAATTGTTATTTTTCACACAGACAGCTCTATATGAGCCATACTGCTCCACTGTTTCTTCCTTATTCAAAAAATAAAACTGCAAGATGAATGATGTGAATGAAAAAAGCAAAACCAAATTCATCACTCAAAAAAATTCTCTGAAGACAGTGCTGACTTCTATAGTTACATCCATGAAGATCTCTAATTCTACTGTATTCAAAATGTGATATTTGTAATGTAATTATCTAGAATTTGAAATGCATACCAAACTTTCCAGAGAACTTGGCACTTGTGTTCAATAACAGACTTTGCGAAGTCAGCAAGATGGGTGTCACTTCGTCATCCTGAGACATATGGGTTTTGATATCTGAAACACTTTACAGGGAAGCTACAAAAACATCTCACAGGTATCAGGCAAGTTAAAATTTCAAGGAAAAACCAATTTCACTTGCATCTTAGAGAACTCTACAGGTAGTGGTCTCTGAAATCAAAGCCCATGCCTCCTTTCCTAAAAATTAAAGTTAATAAGGTTGGAAAAACAGAAGAGAATTATAACATTTTTAAGAAGAATCAACAAGTATAAATTTGTTTATTTTGTGTAAAGCTATTCCAGACCTGTATTAATTATCTGCTTACATATTTTTTTAAATAAATTCACAGTAAAACAAAGCTCTGCATTGGGATCCCAGTCTAATATCATGAGCCATGCTTATCACAGGGACCATTCTCTCCAATTCCATATCAAAACAAGGTATCAACAGGCACCACAGCCTGTGCTACCAGACACCTTCTGGAAAGCAACCTGAGCATGCAAGCTGGATGAGAAGAAAAGCATACCACAATAGCACATCTGTCCCATAGTGTAGACACAACCAACATGTGCCCCGACTGCAATAGAAGATAGCAGAGGATCTAGTCTAATGTGTTTCTATTCATTGGATTTTGGCTTTTGCTCTGCCTCTTAGCTGTCACTTTTAAAATGGTTTTGAAGTTTTTGTTTGTTTGTTTGTTTTCCTAAAAGACCTCAAACCTCCATGATGGTAACACATTTTTATATCATTTGAGGAACTGACTTTTTACTTTCTACCTTTTCAAAGCCATCATTCCTTCTTCCAATGTAAGTATCTGTATGTTCTATAAAGAAGAATGATTCCTGGGGAAATTTTTGACTCCTGTTGGAGAATTGGAGAGATGTTATTGCAAAATCTTTGAAAAAATTGAACACATTGAGATCTAACGATACTGTAATTTCTTGTAAGCCATTGTGTAAGATAATAAGACAAAGAATTAAGGAAGACATTTCAGTATATTTCAGAAAGTCTACCAAAATACAAGCTTACAATATTTTCATATAGCATTACAACAATTATATAAATTTGGTCCCTTTCAATAACCAAAAGAGAAAAAACATCCTCATCAATTTCAAAGAATATATATTTCTTATATTTTACTATATTTAGGCTTGTGAAAATACAGTCTGCCCATGGTATAGCCATATATGTAGTTATAAAAACTATTGGAATAACTCCTGTTATGACTGCTGTTAAGTTTTAGCATCCAATGTCACTGTTTATAACAACTTGCACAACAGCAACAGCAAAATGAAATATCTTCTAATTTCTCTTTTTTTGTTAGAAATCATATTTGAATTACATAGTGTCTGTCACAGACAGAACTCTAATCTAGTGGGTTACAAATTCAGATAAGAAGGGTTGAAGATCCCTTCCCTCAGATGGGTTCCTCCAGCCTTGCTCTCAGGTCAGCAAGGCAAAGTGTTTTTTTCCTAGGTAGCAACTTACATATATAGCTACCTCTGGATCTTTAGAAAAGTATGCTTCCTGTCTCTTCCCATGCTGCATTATTGCTGCTTGCTGACCCCTCCACACCCTGAGGGCCATGGTAATTGCTACAAGAGAGAAGCCAACCCCTCTTGCTCCCTGAGAAGGTTTTGCCCAGACCCGAGTGCTGCATCCAAAAGCAGTCCAAGAGGCAGCTTCCACCTTCATTGCTCAACATTTCCTTTTCAACTAGAACGTGTAGCACTTACAAAAACCACACTGTACATGAAAATAAACAAAAGATATTCTGTAAGAACTCAAAGATGCAATAAACTGGATCTAGAACCATGGTCTTAAAATACCATCTTTCTGTGACCACAATGACTCTGGTTAGTCAGTGGAGATGCACAGACTTGGTGAGATAAATTCATCAAGATGAAGATTTCAGGAGGTCTTATTATATACTTTTCTAATAGATTTATTGGAGTTGTTTGGTTTTTGTTTTGTTCTGTGTTGTTATTAAATTTTCCTTAAAACATTTGAAGTTCAGGGACATCCTAGTACCTTTCATCTGGAATCTGAGAAAGAACATAGTAAGCCTTCTTCAAAGGCTTAGATTGTTTTACATCACTCCATCTCTGAAATGATTTGAGAACCACAAATAAGAACACTGAACTCATAAACTAAGTTTCCTACTTTGTGCATACTTATTCCTTTCACTTTTTTCCATACATACAATTTTAACTTTTCTCTCTTTATCCTTCATAATTAGAGGAACATCTTATGGAAGGAACTTGAAATTAGAATATGTAAGTAGAAATATCTATTTTTAGTTATCCCTTCTGGCCATTTTCTATACTGCTTGGACATCCTAGTGGGTCATTCTCTCCATAAGACATTATAATTTGTGCTACTTCCTTGGTTTGGGAAATAGTAAACTAAATTATTTTAGTCTGTCTATTTTAGATATCAAGTACAGGAGATACGGAGTTTTGCACAGGTTATTTGTCATCTCTGTATTTGGATGTGTACCAAATTGGGGTTGAATATAGCTTGTCCTTTTGATTTATAGGCTTTTATGTACGAAAAGTTGAAGCTGTATACATGAGGACAGAATTAGGTCCACTGGGTTATTAATATTCATTGAAGAAAATACAGAAAATTTGCTGGTATTGTAGTCTTTCTAGTTTAAAACCAGTGACAAGGGGAAGGTAAGATCCATTTATAGAAGACTTTAACTATATTCTTCTGAACAAGAAGCTTAGTTTTGCTTCTCTGACATCATGTAAAGGGCAAGGTAAGAACACATTGAAGAAAAATAATGTATCTTCATTCTTTCAAATAAACAAAATGACCTTTTTCTGAAATTTGAAGTAATCTGTTTTTCATTAAGTATTTCATATTGTAAGGTTTTCATCATGTGACTTCGCAGTGGGAATAGAAATGTTACTACTGGACAGATATATATGATAGCTCTACTTAAAATCTAAAGACAAAAAGCTAAAATAACCTGCTGAAAGGTTAGTTTTACTTGAAGCATGTCATAGGAGTTCATGTGCTGGGATCATGTCACCTTAGTTCTGCAAGATGAATTCTATAAGTTTACATATTTTGGGAATTGGGGAAACACTATTAATTTCCTTTTATTTTTTCCTATGTTAATGGTTAACTCTCCACTCTGGCAGTATACAATGCTTTAAAAAATATATAATGATATTAGTTTTCATCTGTGAGGGAAAAAGTGGAATGGTCTGTAAGATCAGGCTAATGCATAAGAAGAAATAACAAAAGCGCAGCTGGCAAATAAGCAGGAAAACATGTTTTAGCCACAGGTCAAATCAGATATCAAAAAAGAAACACAAATTGGAATAAAGAAAAAAAAAATCTTGCCCTATATACACAACAAAGTCATATAAAATTAATTTTCCTTATGTCCCAGGAAAGACCGAACAGTGAAAATGAAATCTCACAATAAAATATCCCAGCTGCATACTAATGACCACATTCCAAAGTGATAGCAAATGCACTCCAGGGAATCCTAGCACCTCATGCCACTTTAAAATAAATAAATAATAAAAAGAGAAGCGAGTAGGAATTCCTATGGAGAGAGAAAAAGGAAATATGTAATGAGAACTCAAGACAGGCTAGTGCTAAAAATAGCACAACAGGATTTACAGAAATCACTTCCAGTGATTAAAATATAGATGAAAAAGATAGAGTTCCTATTGCCTTTTTCCGTCCCACAAACAACAAGATGAAAATAGCTCTCTGGGAAAATTCAGTCTAAGATGTCTAATTTCATTTCTTATCCCTCAGGGAAGCTTTCACAGCTAGACATACCATTTTCCACATCACAGTTTAACTTCTAACTAATAAGAAGAGAAACACTGATATACTTATCTTTGTATCGAGGGAAAAAAAAAATCAAATCCATTCTCTTTAAGTATATAGAACTCATGAGTGATATAAGCATATTTTCCAACATTTCCTGTATTTGATACAGAAAAGGCATTTGACTCCAATAAAGTCTGTGCAAGAAAAAAATGTAACAATCATCTGTAAATTACTGATACAACAGTAGGAAATAAATCACCGATTAACCAAGAACACAGATACTCTACTGCTGGATTACTTTATGTAGTGTTTTTATTAACTGTGTTTCTGAAGCGACCACATAGAATTATCACCACATACAGTCAGTAAGGCCATTAATCTATGTCCTACTAAAGAAATAGGTTTTTGCAGTCAAAGACAATAAGAGAAATAACAAAATCCCTCCCAATACAGAAGATTTCATTCTCTCAAGAAAAAAACAAAAATGAATATAATTACTATTAAGTTGATTGAATGAATATTTAAATTGGTAATTATCAGGATGTAGGTACAGCATGTATTTCTGTGTCTAACATGCCTTTTTGTGGTGTTTATTGTATGAAAGATGAGAATTTTCACATATAATTTTGTAACTATGAAGCATTAGATTGTTAACTTTTGTTTTGAAAAGAAACCTGAAAAAAGTTAGCCAACAGTAAAACTATAAGAAAAAGATGTTGATGATTTATCTCCATTTCTATTGGATTTGATTGTGTAAATTCTTGAACAGTTTTCTTCAGGAACAAAAATTTTTGTTATCCTGCTCTGAGAGCAGAGTGTAAACATAATTAAAATTAGAGAAAATCCTTCTCAAAACAAGGAAAAGCTCTTTAGGTATCTGAGGGTCAATATTTAACTGTGGTTGTAATCACTTCTAATGAAACTAATAAGAGCATTCTTACTCTGTCTCTTCCAGTAAATAAATAAATAAATAAATAATGAAAAAAACCCCCATGCATTGCTGAATAGAATTGAGTTTAAGGATCATCCTCAACATGAAAACAAAGCTATGTACTTCTATATTTAACATTGCCTTTTCTACTTAGCAGTAGTAACTTTGGAGAATCAGAGAATATTGCTTTTCAGGGCAGGATTAGACTAAGAGGCTTAGTTGCCATGGCTCTAGTTAAATAAGATTTCCTATGTACTCCCTCCTCCACTTTAATTTTATCATTCCATTTCTGCAGTAGAAAGGAAAATTAATAGCTTCCAGAAATTACTATTCTCCTAAAACTGAATATAACCTCCCATTCAAAACCATAACCATTCACAGCCTCTTCAGTGCAACTTTGCCAACTCCTTCGTGTTTATGTCTCATAGACCTTTAGTTTAACAGTCAATGAAAGCAAGAATAGAAGAGTAGAAAAAACATTTCTCACATAGACAGCTTGAGTCTAAGGATAAAAGTATGGAATGTGACTAAAGATGGAATATCCTCCTCTTCCTTTGCAAAAAGAAGGTCATCTTCCTTCTACTCTCTTCACTGGCTTACAGGAGCCGTTTCCAGGTACTAAAGTGAGATGATTTAAATCTCTGTTTCAATGAGTAGTCTTGGTCATATACCACATAATGTACTATTGTGAAGCACATCAGACAGGGATCCTCCTTTCTAATACGCTGTGGACATAATTTTTTTTTTTTTTTTTTTAAATACAAAACTCAAAGCTTTTTCTAGATTATGTTTGTGCTTGTCATAAATGTGTAAAAGGTTTAAATGTTATCTACCACTGATTGGCAAAGTTCTGGTTTGAAATTCCACTGTCATTTAAAAGAAATTTGAATTTTTGGGCTGTTGACTCTAGAGTCTCAGGGTTTAAAGAAGATGTTCTTGTGGTCTTTCTACATGCAGGTACCTCTCCTGATGAAATTAGGCAGCTCATGTGGCACAGCTGTCCTAGCTCGAACATTGAATGAAATCACAACTTTGTATTATGATTTTGTACTCAGGTGATTTCTTTTGACATCAATGAGATGATGTCAACCAGAAGTTTTTGTGGTAGGACCATAATTGTCTGTTGCTGACTGATGTTGAACTGGACATTTTTCAGAAACCCTAGACAAGTGCTAGATGCTTGAAATATTTTGAGTAAAAAGTTGCTTTTCCAGTGTAGTGAAAAGGATAATAGAAAGAGGGAACATCTTTTGCATCTTTGAGTACTGTTCTCTATCACATTCATAAAGAAGAAACCTTCAGCTTTACTGGCAGTTAAGTTCCATTCACCTTACCACTGAAAGAACATAACTATATCTGATTGATAGAAGGGGAGTGAGAACATGATATTGGAGATTCTAGAAATAATTTGTTGCACTGGTTTTCAAAGGACCCTTGTTCAAGACAGAATGAAATGAGACAGCCATAACCCTGTGGGAGATGCATGAGTCTCCAATTCCCTGAAGTAGATTTATCACTGTATTTGTACCAGTGGAAGAAAAGAAATATCCACAGCTTTATGAACCCTTAATATGCAGAAACTGCGAGTAGAACAAATGAAAAATCATGTATGTGAGAGTTTTCTTTTATTTACATATTATGTTTTAAACTGCTAGGTGCACTTATGTTTACTTTTCAAGTTTGCCTGAAGGAACTAGAAATGTACTGTTTCAAATAGAAAGCTTAAATTCTCACAAGAATATATGAAATCCTGACAGAGTTTTCAGGGGAAAAAAAAGCTGTAAGACTTGAAATAAACTAAAATAAAATTCTAAATACTGGCAACACTGGAGAGGCAAATGAAATTAGACCAGCAAACACTGAAAAAAATCATTCATTTATAAATCTGTTTTGCCTTGAAGCATCATGAGTTTCTATATCTTACATATATCTGAAACCTTTATCAACTACTTTTTCATATACGTTTTCTAATATAATATTTTACCTCTCATTCTAAATGTTGCATTTCTTCAGAGATACTCTTCAGTGGACTCTCTTACATGTGACTCACGTACACATAAAAAGCAACAGATGATAAACAGGTACAGAAACTTTCAGATGTGGCAAACATGGCCATTTTGCTGAAAGATTTCATGAGCAAAAAATCAAAAAGGATCTGTATACTGGATTAAATATCTAATCTGAGGAACCCTACAATAGGAACTCTCTTTTACTTTAGTAGCAGATTCTTAGTTATGGGGAAGTAAATATATTATACTGTACAACAATATTCTAATACAGTAAGGTATGATACAGTGCCAGTGGGTAATACAGGACTGTTTAATAATTCGAGTTTGCTTCCAGTTTTGTGGATAAAATAACTAAGAAAATAATACCAAATTGTCATTATGTTTTTAACAGTTCTGGAAAAACATAAGAAAAGCAGAGGATTATTTCCTACTATTTGAGGATTTCATTTCCTACTGAGAAGTTTCATGTGTGTTAAAATGCAAAGTTTGCCTTATTCACTAAATGTGTATTTAGAAAGATGTCCATTCCTTGTGCCTGTCCCTATCTTGGAAGAACACTGACCTACTTTCACTTTCAATGTGTTAAATCTTGCAAATCTATAATCCTACTGGAATTTCTTGGCATTTCAAATACATAAATATGTAAAATCAGAAATAAAGCCCCATCTCTGTATTAAATTTTATACATAAGAAATAATAGAATTAATGAATATGCACTCAAAAAAAAAATAGGCAAAACTTGTCAAAAGTTTCACTGTTACTTTTACTGCTTTCATATCTCATACTCCTTCTGGAGAGGCAGTTAGGTCATACTCGGTTTAACAACAAGCAGATAAGCTAAAACACTGCTTGAACAGTGCAAACATTAAATATACATCATTCTACTGGGAGATAATATTTGGTTCAAATGGAATTGTTAGTGAACCATCAGATTTTTTTTTTTTAAAATACACCAGCTACATTTCTTTCCATATCTGACTGCTGGCCTGAAGTGTCCAATATAGTATGTGGAAGTAATAATTTGAATTTATTCCAGGCTGTTACATTGCTTGATGATGTAGGATGACAAGTCTTCAGAATTCTTTCCCTTACTCCCCCCACCTCATGCACATGCATAATATAATGATATCTCTGTGTATATATATATATATATATATAAAAACAAACAAAGGGGGGGGGTGATTAATGGAAATGTACTGGAAAATATGGGACTTGAGCATGACATAGATGGTATAGAGTAAGGGGTGGATACTGTCCAGGTTTTGGCAGGGATAGAGTTAATTTCCTTCCTAGTAGCTGGTACAGTGCTGTGTTTTGGATTTAGGATGGGAACACTGTTGATAACACACTGATGTTTTAGTTGTTGCTAGGTAATGCTTACACTAGTCAAGGACTTTTCAGCTTCCCCTGCTCTACCGACTGAGAAGGCTGGAGGGGCACAAGAAGCTGGGAGGGGGCACAGCCAAACTGGCCAAAGGGACATTCCATACCATGTGACGTCATACTCAGTACATAAACTGGGGAAAGCTGGCCGGGGGGGCCGCTGCTCGGGGACTGGCTGGGCATCGGTCGGCGGGGGGGGGGCAATTGCACTGTGCATCACTTGCTTTGCGTAGTAGTAGTAGTAGTAGTGTTATTATTATTATTATTACATTATTATTGTTATTATTATTTTATTTCAACTATTAAACTGTTTTTATCTCAACCCATGATTTTTTCTCACTTCTTCTCTTCCAATTCTCTCCCCTATCCCACCGGAGGGGGTGGAGGAGTGAGCGAGCGGCTGTGTGGTACTCAGTTGCCAACTGAGGTTAAACCACGACACATTCTCATATATCTTGAAACTTTGAATAGGTGTCAAAAGTTTCACTAGAATATTTCAACTTTCAGGCTTTGTATGTAAACTGAAATAATCTGTATAACCCTTTATATACTGAATGAAATAGGAAAATACAGAAAATAATACCATAGCCAGCTGTTTTGTGTATGTTCTCAAAGTTTTGTGCCCAATGCATAGAAAGCACAATGTAATGGCAATACATTTGCTCTTACTTGTCAATACTTCTAGGTCTGCTTCCATTTTACTTTACCAAAATGAAGGTGTTTTAATTATTGGGCCACCTTTGTAAGATTGGTTGGACTCGATGATCTTAGAGGTCTCTTCCAACCTTAATGATTCTATGATTCTATAAGATCTGTTTTTTCTGTTAAAAAACATATCTCTCTCAGTATGCTCCTCACAGTAAAATACACTGATTTGAATAACTCCTGTTCTTTTTTTTTTTTTTTTTTTTTTTAAAGCTTAAAATCTTCAGGCAATATAAAGGTAAAAGTTAAAATCTTTCTAGATTTAGTTTGGCCAGCTGTGGCTGAAAGGCCAGGACAGTAGTGAAAGACAGACAAAAGACACTCTTAAGGGAGGGGAAACAAAAAAACCAAACAAACAAGGAGAGAGATATTTGTGTCTTTAATAATAATCCACAGTATCAGAGAAACAGTACTAAACCCCACACTACTACTTTTTTTTGTTTTGTTTTTTCCCATCAGAAGCTTTTTTGCTGCTGAAGGAAACTGACTGTAACAATTGAATGGTTGTTTCGATCTTGAGAAAGATTCTTTAACTGGCTTCAAGCAAATTGTATTTTTAATGCCTTTAATCTTTTTCTTTGTGTCCTTTTTCTACTAGTTTTAGCAGTCTTTCCAGGAGTGTATTACAAGGAACTCCAGTTGTTTCAAGTACAATAACAAAAGAGAGAACACTTTTCCCTTGAAGATTTTATTCTGTCTTGACACATGCTGAAGAGAGAGAAATTCTCCAGACCTTTAAGCAACTTTGTTACATTGACTGGTTCTGTTCTGACTATATATTCAGAAAAACAGAAGGTGAAAAAAAAAGACAAAAAGCATGCTTCCAAAGTCTTAAAGTCAGGCTTGCAGAAGTTTTCCACTGAGACTTAAATCTCCAAATCATTATTGTGTCTTACGCTTGCTCCCAGGCCTTCTTCCACATGGCATCAGAAACAGCAATACAAATACAAATCTAAGACTAAACTGCTAAACCAAGCACTCCTTACTTCTATAAAAAGTTTCATTTGACATGAGTCAGGGAACTCACAACAAGAAGATGTATATGTTTAATGCCACAGCTACACACCCAGTGACTAGGTAAATACAACCCCTTAGAGCTCTGGATGCGTGCTGTTACAGAAGACTAAGAGGTTTGTGTGGCCCAAGAAACAAGAAATATACATATACATCTATATTATTCACATATCTTTACATGCATAAAATTCATTTGTCTATAAGCATGATATGCATATCCTCAGTATTCTCTATCTCCATAAAGCAGTAAATCACTACAATTTTTACTGTAAAAATTGTGTCAGAACAAAATTTGGCACAAACTTGAGCTGTTCCTCACCAAATAGAGATAATTTTATGGTGCTGTCAAAAATAATTATGTTAAAATATTTTATTAATTATTTACAAAACAAAAAATAATAAATTAATAAAATAATTAAATACTACAATAATTAAAATGTAAGTGTTGAGAAATAAAGGGAAACCCTAAGTATATGCAACTGATATTTTTATTAAATTTTCTCATATGTATAGAATATAAAATGGAAAAAATTCCTGAAACTATTCTTGAGCTAACAATGACATGGATATGAACCATTATGATCACATGAAATAAAGCTTTGCAGGAAGACATACCTGATGAATTTGTAAAAGTTCTTGTTTCTAGACTCTGAAATGTTAGAAGTATGATTGCAAAGTAGGTAGTTATACTATACTGACTTTGATTCAGCTAACTTTAATAGCAGTTATAGAAAAAGACACAAAGATGTCACACTTAAGACCTCTTCGAACATATCAAGAACTCTAGGGATATATGTGTTTGCACTTTTTTCTGGAAATCATGATTTTGTTAGAAATTGCTGATTCATCAGACCCAATAAATCTTACAATAAACATCCATGGATTGACAGAGTATAACAGGTTATACTATCTGAAAATTAATTTAGGATCAAAAAGACTTACAATATTACAAAATGAATTTTTTACAAAAATTCAACAATTTATGTTGAACAGATAACACTGACCTTATAAGGAAGATATTTTTTACGCTGAGGGTGGTGAAGCACTGGCACAGGTTGCCCAGAGAGATGGTGGATGCCCCATCCCTGGAGACATTCAAGGTCAGGCTGGACGGGGCTCTGAGCAACCTGATCTGGATGAAGATGTCCCTGCTCGTTGCAGGGGGGTTGGACTAGATGACCTTTAAAGGTCCCTTCCAACCCAAACTATTCTATGATTCTAGGTTGATAAAGATCTTGTATCTTTTAATGTTCTGGGAGGACCAACCTCTTGAATATCCTCAGAGCAAAGGACTTTAAATTGCAGTGCTAACAGCTTAGGGACAAGCTTTTCTCTGCCCAAATTTGAAGATAACCTGATAAGAAGATTGATCCTTAAATTTTTAGAAACCTTATTTTAATTCAGGCTTGTTTGCTTACCACACAGCAGTACACAGTAACTCTAAAGGTATATGCAAATTAAAAGCACCCAGGATTGCAGATCACAGTGGTAACTGCACAGGATGAGTGACATCAGGTTCAATAAACTCTCATAGCTCCCGATGCGCTGTTACAGAGGGACATGCGGTGCATGAGGGACACATTGTGGTCAAACTGCCTCTTGGGACATGGGGACCTTGGAAAGGTCCCAGGAGCACCATAGCTCTTAAGGCCAAACCAGACAGTGGCGTTGATTGTTCTTTTAGTTAGACAATCACTTTCCTGTCCTCAGGAATTGTTATTGATAATTAAATTAAATTGAATTTGATTCACAAATATAACCATCTGCTAAAAAACAAGGCTACAGGAATGATCCAAGCAACAGAGCAAAGACTGTGAACATCTTGAACAGGCTCCAAGCATCTAACGCAACTTCTTAATATCGTGGAGCAAGAGGTCATTTTGTAAAAATAAAGCTTTCCACCAACTGGAATTTGTGAAGACTGGACAGCTTTGCATGTCCATGCTGCAACGGCTTTGTCATATCTTTCCCAGTGTGGTCACCTGTGGTAGTTAAATTGAAGCCTGTATGCAGACCTGCTAATCTCACTGTAGGCACTCTCTCTGTGGAGGTCTTGCTGAATCCTGATTATTCAACAGGACAGAAATATAGTGTCTGTAAGAATTCTGATTGCTGGCATTTACAGTTAACTCAGGGTGGAGGAGTTGTGTTAATTCATCTATCACTGCTGCTGATGCCTGTTCTCAGCACAAAAGGGTTCATTACGTAGAGTATATTATGCTAGAGAAGTCTTACCCTCAAACTCTTCTAATTACCTAAATATATCTCAAAAAGAGTAAATATATGTACTCAAGGGGGGAAAGGGAAAACATGGGAGAAGAGAGGAAATTAATTCAGAAAGTAAGTTATTAGGAGGTGGAAACTGAGGGGCATAGTGAAAGTATGAAAAATTCTAAAAGAGAAAATGCTATTAACGCACCCTATCTTATGTCTTTCAAACATTTCTCCATTTTCTCACTTTTATCTATAGAAAATATTTTTAATTGCCTCACTAGAACTGCATTAGAATGATTTAAAAAAAATTATTAATGCACTCATATGATCATAAATAAATCATATAAAAATTGTTAGAAATCTCCTATAGGTCACTGGCATAGAATTTTCTTTTTTTTTCATGTAACATAATACTGATGAGAATGTGTAGATGAGGACGAGGTGATTTTCATAGATATCAAGAATCTTTGCCTCTCTCATTGGTGATGAATCAAATCATGAAGAAGACCTGAAGAGTTGGAATTTAAAAAGACAAAATGAGAAAAGGGGAAAAATGTTAACAGCAATATTAATTCAAACACAAGAAATGCTAAACTCTATAAAAAGAAACACTGATGTCTTAAAAGTGCATGATTAGCCAAAGGGAAAAATTCAAGCTGTATCAGAATGTGCCCTATATTCTGTATAGTCTTGGAGTGGTCAGACACAGGAATAAATAAAAAGAGAGAAAAAAAAAGTGCTCTTTTTTATACTTGTTTGTTTGCTGACAGCTGTAATACCAGACATAATAAAGACTTAGTACTGGACAGACTTAACTGGAGTTCACTAACATTAACACAAACAAATTTAATTTAATATTGCTAGTGTCAACTTACTATGTTTCTTTAATGTGTGACAAATTATTTCAAATATCAGATCATGAAAATCATGGAAACACAAAAGTGGTTTTATAACTACATTCTAACACAGTCTTTCATGTTTACCATTTGCCCAGTGGCCCTTACTTGTAATGCATCAGTGTATCAAAACAATTGTTTGGCTTAAAGTCAGATTTTTTAGGTAAACAAGAAGAAAAAAAAAAAAAAAACTAGAGCCAATGTCCAATGTTGTGCTAGTAATAAGAACACCCTCTTCTTGGCAAAGCTAGATTCATGTTTTTTCATTGCTTACAATCTAAATGTTTTGTCTATATTTTCTAGTATTTAGGATACTGCCTGGATTTAGTTGGGCTGACCTCTTGTACAGGGATGAATGCTTGCCTACAGAAAACAAATCTCACTTTGACTGTGGCTAACTTTGTCTTACTATATTTCTGCAGAAGCTGAGAAAGCTTTTGACCAATTTTATCAGACCAGGTCAAGTTTTTGGGACTGTTGCTGACAACACAAGTGTCTCCAAAGTCTACATAGGGAATAAGCAAAAAGCAAGGAGACAAGTGGAGCAAACGTATTTTGTGGGATAGATGTGCTGTGTAATAGAATCATAGAATCATAGAATAGTTTGGGTTGGAAGGGACCTTTAAAGGTCATCTAGTCCAACCCCTCTGCTGTGGGCAGGCACATCTTCAACTAGATCAGGTTGCTCAGAGCCCTGTCCAACCTGATCTTCAATGTTTCCAGGGACGGGGCATCCAACACCTCTCTGGGCAACCTGTGCCAGTGCTTCACCACCCTCAGCACAAAAAATTTCTTCCTTATATCTAGTCTAAATCCCCCCCTTTAGTTTAAAGCCTTGTCCTGTCGTAACAGGCCCTGCTAAAAAGGTTGCTGCCATCTTTTTTATAAGCCCTCTTGAAGTACTGACAGGCTGCAATGAGGTCTCCCCGAAACCTTCTCTTTCTAGGCTGAACAACCCCCACTCTCTCAGCCTTTCTTCACAGGAGAGGTGTTCCAGCCCTCTGATCATTTTCGTGGTCCTCTTCTGGACCTGCTCCAACAGGTCCGTGTCTTTCTTATGCTGAAGGCTCCAGAGCTGGACACAGTACGCCAGGTGGGGTCTCCCCAGAGCAGAGTAGAGGGGCAGAATCACCTCCCTCAACCTGCTGGCCACGCTGCTTTTGATGCAGCCCAGGATACGCTTGGCCTTCTGGGCTGTGAGCGCACATTGCTGGCTCCTGTCCAGCTTTTCATCCACCAGTACCTCCAAGTCCTTCTCGGCAGGGCTGCTCTCAATCCCTTCATCCCCCAGCCTGTATTGATAACGCAGGTTGCCCAACCCAGGTGCAGGACCCTGCAACTTGGTCTTGTTAAACCTCATGAGGTTCACACAGGCCCACCTCTCAAGCTTGTCCAGGTCCCTCTGGATGGCATCCCATCCCTCTGGCATGTTGACGGCACCACTCAGCTTGGTGTTGTCTGCAAACTTGCTGAGGGTGCACTCGATCCCACTGTCTATGTCATTGATGAAGATACTAAACAGTGCTTTTCTTCCTACCAGACAGATGGGAAATGGAGCACTAATGCTCCTTTTTTTTTTTTTGTATGCCTGGGATTTGTACCAAAAGAAACTAGAATTGGAAGGGGATAGTGCACCCAATTTCTTGAGGCAACCAAGATGTCTCTGGGGATCTGAGATTGGTATGAGCATCTGCACAGTCACAGCCATTTAGACCTTGTTGTCATTCTCCTCAAACCTTTTCATTATAGTATCTTCCTTACTGTGAGTGAGATTCACTCAAGATGCCCTGTAAGACCTGCTGTAGCATGCAACTTCAGAAGCAGATCTAATACAAATGGAAAAGCAAGCACATGTATTGCAGTATTTCTACAGCTAATACATGTTGTGGGAAATGTCCCTGTAATGATATTATGGAGGTTATAGCATAGACAGAGAAGCGTGACTAGCTTTATCTGAGCGCTAATCCAAGGGTATGGTCTGTAACAGTTGTGTGGTCTGCATATCCTCCTACAGCATATACCTGTGCAACCGTCCAGGTGGCACATGCTTTGTTGTAATGAATTGTTGTAATGAATATTGTAATGAAAACTAATGAATTTCACATTCCATAGACAAGTTTACTCTGCTAGGAGGAAATATCTCTAGATACATGTAGCTGAGGTGGGGTTTGTGCCGTATGACCAATTCAGATGGAAATATTTTATCCTTGAACTTCAAAACACGTCCTCTGTTTGTTAGTCTCAAGTTACAGCATGAGATTCCTCCTGCCTGATTGCCTGTTGCAATATAACAGTACAATTGGCATCTTTACTGGCAGGCTCTAAAAATGAAGTAATTATAGTCTTGACAGAGCAGTGTGGGAAATTTTGAGTTTCTTGTTGTTGATGTGGGAGATTTTGTTCTCTGGGACTATCAAAACAACATGTTTAAAAGCAGTCATTTCACTCAGAAATGTACCTTCTAACTATACTATAAAGATAGATCAATTAAACGTAAAATGATAATCTCAGAAGTATATGGTTTTATATAGAAACTCTTTTCAGTAACTCAAGTATTTTACTAAAGCATTTACTTCTAATCAACTCCTTGAGCAGATTTTCAGGTAGTTATGTATAAAGAATAAGTTGTAAAACTTGAAAACAAAAATTCAGCTAGTTATTATGAACCATATAGCTTAGCTGGTGATGAGATTACACATTTAAATGAGTGCAGGAAAGGCTTTTTAGTGTTTCTTATGAAGAGGGGAGTAAATGACTGAGGGAAGGAAGATTAGAGATAATGTATATAAAAAGCAAAATTACTTTTGAGATGTCTTCAGACAATGAGAGTTACAACACCATTAGACTATCTTCAGTAAATATCATTGAAAGAATGCAACAAAACAATTTGATAGGTCACATGGGGTTACTGTCATCAATGATCATAACAATACATTTGAATTAAATTTGTCATTCTTTTTTAAACAAATCTCCTGCTTTATGAAATACTCATCTCTTGGATTGAGCAGTACATAAAAGATAGGGAAATAAAACCAACTTTTTACATTCTCATTGGTCAAATTATTATTTTATGACTTTTAATGGCATACAATCTATCAGGAATAATTTTACCTCTTTTATCAATTTTTACTTTATTCAGTTTTGCCTTAAAATTAGTTCCAAAATATGTGAAAATTTCAAAGTATCAAAATATTTGTAATTTCTAAATTTATAATTTTATTTTAATATTAAATTAGTCTCTAAACTGAAACTTATTTGCTAACATTTACCTTCTTAAAAAAACATTTTCCAGTTTTTTTTTTTTTTGTCTTCTTGATTGATTTTCTTACTGATTGGCCTGAAGTAAGAGATGTAATCAAATTCTTCAGTGGTTCTGAATGTCAGCTCTGATCACCTTCCCAAGTACCTCTAATTTTTTTTTTTTTAATATAGAACTAAGTTTCACCAGCAAGGCAGATTACAACAGCCCACAGTGGATCTCAATATTGGGGTTTACTGAAGAAGCAAGGGTATTAGAGTTTTTACCCTACTAGATTATCATTCACACTCACTTACTTGTTCCCCTCAGCATAACGTTTGGTAGGTGTCAGCTTCTCTTCCCAGCAGGGATATCTTTGCTGGTCAAGGAAGGTTGGGCACAAACGTGTGTCGGACTATGCTGTGCCACTCCTTGCAGTTACCAGTCTTGGGTGTTACTACCCAAGGTCCCTCAGCTTCCCCCTGCATTCATCTCCATGTGTCTTCCCTAACTTCAGATCCTTCCTCAACTTCCAGGATCTTTCCACCAGTAAGTATAGCCATACAGCCAGTATCTTCACCACCTTCTTTCTAGGCCCCTTCTTTCCAGGGCCACTTCTTTTTGGTGAACACTTCTTTTAGGCTCCTTGTCCCTGGTTTTCCCAATTTATCTAAATAGTTTTTATGTGCATAGACACAATGTATGATCAGCTTCCTAATTGGTGCTTCTGTTTCATGTACCTTTATAATTTGGAGGATTCAGGACAAGTTCCCTGATTTGCAAATTGTATAATCTTCCCTAAACCTGGACTTCAGGAAGTTTAAGGAGGGAAAGTGCAAAAGTCCTCCACCTAAGGAGGAACAATCTTATGCACCAATATATGCTGGGGGCCAACTGGCTGGAAAGTAGCTTGGCAGAAAAGGACCTTGGGGTCCTGGTGGACAACAAGTTGAACATGAGCCAGCAAAGTGCCCTTGCAGCCAAGAAAGCTAATGGTATCCTGGGCTGCATTAAGTGAAGTGTTGCTATCAGGTTGAGGGAGGTGATCCTTCCCCTCTTGTCAGCACTGGTGAGACCACACCTGGAGTACTGTGTCCAGTTCTGGGTTCCTCAGTACAAGAGAGACATGGACATGCTGGAGAGAGTCTAACAAAGGGCCACCAAAATGATTAAAGGACTGGAGCAGCTCACATATGATGAAAGGCTGAGAGGGATGGGACTGTTCTGCCTGGAAAAGAGAAGGCTCAGGAGGGGTCTTCTCAATGAATATAAATACCTGAAGGGAGGGTGCAAAGAAAGTGGAGCCAGGATCTTTTCAGTGGTGTCCAGTGACAGGGGCAGAGGCAATGGGCACAAACTGAAACACAGAAAGTTCCCTCTGAACATCAGGAAACACTTTTTTACTGTGAAGGTGACTGAGCACTGACACAGGTTGCCCAGAGAGGTTGTGGAGTCTCCCTCCTTTGAGGTATTCAAAAGCCATCTGGACATGGTTCTTGGCAAAAGGCTCTACATGGCCCTGCTCCTCTCCTGAGCAGGGGAGCTGGACCAGATGACCTCCAGATGTCCCTTCTAGCCTCACCATTTTGTGATTCTATGATTCTGTGGCTTTACACAATGGCTCTGTGTCAAGAGATTAATCTTTTTTAACATGAAAAGGAAAAGTAATGTTATTGCTGTTCTATCTAAAAAAAAATGGAGAACAGAATAAAAACTTACTGCAAGAAAAAGTTCTGAAGCCTTAAGGACATAAACAACAAAGACTTTTGTTAGGTTTGCTCTATTTCTAACAAAGTTTATGAAATATTGCCAGATCATTTTTAAAATCGAAACAGCTGAGATTAAAGGAGGGTATTTTAGTTTCCTTAATGTCAAAACTTGTTTCTAGAACCTCAGAACTTATTTGTAAATTCTTGAAAGAGCTACATAGCACTGAAAACAGAGACAGAGTAAGAATACTAGGACTGTTTAAATAATTAAATCTGATTACATTAGAGAGTGGGAAAAATGTTCAGTAACTAACTGCAAAACTTTTAAAATTTCAAAACATTTACCGTTCATGTTGGAAGGAGACTGTGGTAAATAAATCAAAGTCTCATGTACACAGCCTTGGAGAGATCAAATTAAAGTCTCTACTCTGAAGAATATTTCACTATTGACAGGCACTTAAGAAGTAGGAGGAAATGAGTGAGACCCTATGCCAGAATAGCTGGTATGGAGAAGGTGATGAGGTAGGGTATGAAACAGCAGCTTGAGTCTTAAAATAGATTTTTGACCCTGTGTCAGAAATATTACAGGTGATCCCTGAGCACTGCATTGCTGGCCAAATTATTTTAAGGGGAAACTGCATCCTAAAGGTAAAGCCTCTTTGATTGAGAAGCTCCCATGAAATTTAAAGTTTTGATAATTCAGTGTATTCTAGTAAATGTCATTTTCTTTGGAAAGTTTCCAACTACCTGCTTAAAATTAACTCAGGAGCTTTACTTTTTTATTTGTTTCAGAAGAACAAAATAAAACTAAACAACACAACAACATATGAGCACTTTGAATTCCAATATTTTTCTCTTACATTTTTACACTTGAAAGAAAGCTTAGCAAAAAGTCTAGGAAGGCCAGAATAATAAAAATTACTTAAAAAGAAGATAGGAGTCTCTGTCAGCTTCATGAATCATAGCTTTGAAGAAAATAATAGAGTATTCAGAACTATAGGTTATTTGTGTCTTTCTTTTCACTGGTCTGGAATTTTATTTTATTTTTTTATTATCATCTGATTGAATGTAACAAGTAATCTAGTATGTGTACATTGATATAATGCCTGTAACTGTTAATACAACAGATAAACAGGTTATGCTAGTGCACTGGAATTTCTTCAAGTATGAAGATGTAAACTATGCAATTGTAGTACTGTTACTCAACTGGAGCTCTGTAACGCAGCTATTTTAGCCTGCAGATGGAAAATTATTTGAATTATATAAAAGCCTACTGAAAACATGGAGAATTGATGAAATTATTTTTCAGAAGTCATTCCAGAGTTAATACTGAAGACATATAACATGATTGTCTTGTGTTGTATCTGTCTTGCATATGTACATCTGAGGCTACAAATTTAAACAACAGCGTTCCTGAAATGAGTAAGTAAGCAAGTATGGCACTGGCTGTATTCATCATTGCCTCTTTTCCATCGCAGACATTTCCATTCTACCAGTCAAAGCCTTATGTTGGAATAAAATTTATTCAACAGGATGAATCACACAACACATAACCACAGAGGGCATATTAAAAATGTCTATTGGAGTAATATTTTGCTTCCATTTGCACTTCATTTTTAGGTACTGGGAAATTCTTTCCCAGACATAAAGTATTTCATGCCCCACTACTGCATAAAATAACAGTCAGAACATTGAGATCACTTCAGGAAAAGTAACAGCAAATTTCTGAAGAAGTATAGAAATAGAGCAAGTCTTTACTGCATGAAGAAACATTTACAGTCTGGAAAGTCAATGAGTTAGTGTTTCATGAAGTTCTAAAGTGACTTGCATGCAATATCCTGAATTTCTTTAAAAGGAAGCTTCAAATGTTGAAGAGACTATGAAGGCAGCTCTTTACAATTAATTTTCTGAAATCTCAAAGTTTCCTTTGAAGAATATTACATGAAGAATTTTAAATTATTTTATTTCAGTTTCTTCAAAAATGCATAGGCTTCCTGTAGAGATATGTATAAAAGAAAATAGAATGCACAGAAGTACGTTACAGGCTTTATGTTTCTTCAGAGGAGAAGAGTAACAGATGCATGAATTCTGAAAGTACAAGGAACAATTGCAACATCTTTCATAAAAATCAACAGGAGCCTTCAACCATCAGTTGTCGAGCTACATGATTGAGTAGAATGGGTTAGGAGTCATCATCTGCTGACAGGTCATAGTGCCTTTTCTCTTCAGTTGCCAATATATTTTAGAGCTTTTATGTGCTGTAACATCTTCTGCAGAGTTGTCAAAAAAATGCTAATGACTGAGCACAGCTTAGGTTAGGTAGTCTTTACCTCTCATCTTTGTCAAATGATCCATATATTCTGGCACAGATAAAAAATGTTGAAAAACTAAACCACAGAAAACTCAGACAGGTGATTGGTAATTCTGACCATCAACATAAAGGGAGTTCCTTCAGGCTGAACATTTCTCAGTATACTTTTACCACTATGGTGTAAAAAGCAAAGCTTCCAAGTAAAATAATCCTGAAGGTCTTTTGCTGCTACTTTTAAGTTGTACTTCCAAACAAGAAGCCAAAAGACTAGAACAAATCTTCAGTACTCTGTTGTCATCATTCCCCTGGCTTTTGGCAACTTTAGTCTTAGAAGCTTTCATAGCTGGATTGCATAAGAACGGTTGGGTTTAGTTTTCACCGAGGATTTTGTTTAATCATCTTTCAGAGGTCATTTGTATCTGTGACCTTCATAGCATCCTGCAGAAAGAAGTTCTGGATTTCTGAATCCATTACTTTCACATGAAGATTATTCTTCCTATGTGAAAGGACATCAAAATATAGTTGAAATCTAGAGCTATTTAACAATGATCTCGTTGCACATTCAGTGTACAGACTTTTTTTTTTTTTTTTTTTTTTTGCATATTCAGAAGGTCCAAATATTCTCTGTTCACTCAGTGCTGGCTCCTCCTCCCTATAAGTGTTTTTGCTCAGTATCTATAGATGTGCCCTATATTCTTTAATTTTCTGTTTTATAAAAACAATTCTACATACATTACACATTTTTCAAACTTTTGTCTTTATATGGTTTCTGCTGATGGGCAAGAAGAGTCTGCTTTATTTTATTTAATATTAAATACCTGCAAGGCAAGAAAATAATGTTTCCATCTCCATTGTCTTTCATCAAACTCCACAGTGTAAGTGTGGATGAATCTGATTCCTTCAAGCCTGTTTTCCCAGATTCCTCACCAATTAATAAATCTGATTAAACAACTTTCAATGAAAAAGAGGTGGGCTTTTTTTCCTTTTTTGCAAAATATTGATTCCCTGAAGAGCAAATTTCTATCCAGGAGTTAATTCGTGGTCAACATGAGGAAGACTTAATAGTGTGCTGAACATCCTAAGGGTTAAGGCAGCCATAAGATGTGAAAAGATCAAGTTTTTAGCAGTTTTTCACTCTGTTGAACTCCCTATCCTCCAGTAAGTACCTGAACTACTTCACTACTTGTTATTTCTTGTATTTGGTAGTTTTTTACTGATGCTAGTCATACTGCAGATGTAAAAACAATAATTTGGGGAATTCTGACAGTTCTGGTTGCATTCCAAAATCTGCTGGTAAATAGTGAAATGTTTTGTGGGATGTGTATGCGTTATATTGTATGTATTTCACTACACATTCCTCCAGCTTCCTATTTTATCAGAAAATCAAATGTGTGAATTTCCCATATTAGGATTTGTAAAACATTTAATAAGAGAAATACAGAATTAATATCATATATATGTGTATGTATGTAAAGCTATTATAGGTTACAGTTTGCATCAATCAAAAGAAATGGAAATGATGAAGCTGGATGTATTTTAATTCTTCCATATATATACACGTGTGTGTGTGTGTGTATATATATACATGGAAGAATGTGTGTGTGTGTGTGTGTGTGTATGTGTATAAATCTTAAAAACTTTTAATTGTAATAGGGTTAAATAATCTGTTGAAAAACAGTTTCATTGGATTTTTTTTCAATCCAGTTCTAATTCATTAACTTATTACTGATTTTCTTGAAAGGAACAATAAGATCAGTTCCTAAAGCATGATTAAAACATAAGAAGGAATGACAAATTTTGAATGAATACATAGTTCAGGATGCTTATGTCCTTTTTCAAAGTTAATGAATGAAAATCAAACCAGGTTCCATTGTTGAGCAGCTATTTTCCACCCCCAAGAGAGTTGCAAATAATGTAGTCAATAATAGTACAAGAACCAATTACATTTTAAAGTGTTAAATCAGACAAGTAGATTTTCAATTTAGCCCCAAAGCTAGCAAGTGATATTTTACATTTGAAAGAAAAAACTCCCTTCCAGGCCTAGAAATCTCTGGAGCCAAGGAAAGAGATGTGGGTTCAAGACTAAAAGGTCAAGAGAATGGATGCTGACAGTGTTTCAGCTGGGTTGGATTTCTCAGTTGGCTATTAAAGCTCCAAATTACATGGCGTTTGTTTTTTTGTTTTGTTTTTCTTGCAAGGCTAAATTGATTCTTTAAATGAAAAATATAAAATAAAAATGCATAATAATATTAAATATGAACTATTCTGTTTTCCAGTTATGTGGAACTAGCAGAAATGTTTAACTGCTTTTAATAGGCCATGAGACTAGAGCTGGTTAAAAAAATTGACAGAAAATGCTGATCCAGAAAAATCTAATATTTCAGGGAACAGTAAATCATATCAACACTTCATATGGAAACCAAGAAACCAAATCATTCAGTTTCCAAAGTCTTCCAAATAAATCTAAGTGATTTTCCTGGGCTCCCACAACTCATTTCACAAATTTCTGCTGCTCTCCATCTGCCGAGCTGTCTGTCTCTGTGCTGCAATCCTGTGCACACCACAGCTGTTCCTCCTGTGAACTAGCAAAATACAGCACACTTGGTGAGCAAAGCAGCTCTCTTACCCAACCAACAGGCAGAAATCCCAAGGAGGCAGACAGTGGCATACCCAGGCTGTCAGGGCACCAGCTTGACCAGGTTTGCAGGGCAATCAGGTATTTAGCTAGATGCATTTTACAGGGCGCCTGTCGAACTTTAAGGTTTCCTTAGCAACTGGCCCTGTTGGCTCCTGGTCTGGAGATTTGACTAAGCATCTCCCAAGCTTTCCAGATGGCTAGAGCAACTCGCTTCCCACGTAGCTGGCCTGCCTGATTGCCAGGCTCATTGGACTATTGACATCTCCAAAAAGGTAGAAATAGAAGGTGTCCTGGAAGCAGCTAAATTCTAGTAGCAGCTCTAGGAACTACTGTCTGGTGATTGAATATTCCCCTTGCTGACTCACAGAGCTCACTTAGCTAACTTGCTGGTTTGCAGAAACCTAGTAAGAAAGCAATTCATTGAAGGGCAACTGGGGAAATTTGGAAACTCAATGCAATCTTGTGGGATTTCAGTTCCACTAAATAAAACCCAATACTTTTTAACTTTCCATTTTTTGAATCCAGTTGTAGTCATTTGTAAGTGATAGAAATGTTTTGTAGGTCATTTTGTTCCTTCGGCAGCTCATGCCAGCACAAAGTTATGAATTACTTTGTAGACATCTCCTTGGAAAAAAAAAGTAGGAGAATTCAAAATTGCAACTTTTTTTTCAAAATATAAATTGTATAATTAGCTGCTTGCACTGATGAGAGTTATTTATTTTTCAGTAGATTTACTTACTGATAATTCTGCTCTTTTTTACCAGTCATTCTAGAGGTATGGATTAAGACAAACATCCTAATCCTCACATTTATATTTTCTTTCGCCCTCTTTTAGATAATTCAGATTCTTACTCTATCAGCCTTAAGCAGGATCTACTGTCACTACTACTGGTTACCACTGTGTGATTACTGATTCTTTTCCTCCCCACCGTGAGATAGCAAAGTACTGGATTTTCCCATCTTATGACCAGGGCTCCTAGAACCATTAACAATAATACTGCTCAGCCTGTGCAGCCTGAAGTCTGGCGCACTCCAAGTCTGAACTCAGGTTGCCTACAATCCTAACCTGTCTTTTTATCTGCTATACTTGGTACTGTAACTGCTTGCTAGGAAAGACACCGAGCTACTTTATCTAATCATCACTAATCACAAGGTGGTTCTCTAAGGCCAAATGGATGCGTCTGGGGAATATAAGCATCTGCTCAAG
>NW_008824542.1:5076597-5097809 GCF_000699105.1 Pygoscelis adeliae
AGAATATGGATGACTACAGATAACATTTGCTGAGATGAGTACTACACTGAATTATTTGTCCCAGAGCTTATAGAAGATACAAGTGCAAGGTGCATCTTATTGCTTGTAAATTACAATTTTAATTATTAATGTATAGCCCTAATTATTAAACCAACTTTCCATTTTGTCCCTGTATTGTTTCCTGTCTCTATGTTCTCTTACTACTACTTCTTACTTCCTACTTCTTCAACAAAGTGTACTCAATTTAAAGAGACAATAGCTTCCTTAGAGTCTTTAGGCAAATCCTAGAGTCATTAGGTAAACACTTTCAATGATTATTGGAACATGGTAAGGCTATTAATCTTCTAACCTTTAATAGTATGCATTTCCCTAGTTAGTTTCCCAGGATATAATTAGTTCTGATTGTTCCAAATGCTCACTTGTTTAATTCATTCACTGCCTCACTTAAATGTAATAATGGCTGCAGACAGAAACTCCAACAATCCTCATGCCTCTCAGATGTGAATATATTTGGTATATACTTTTCTCTGTGAAAAGTAATACCTTAGCAGAATGTGTATAACTTTACTATGAAAACCTAGGTGGCAAAATTTGTTCTGAGACAAACCATTCACACCAGGACACTGTAACAAAGATCCCAAATTTTATTTTTATCTACCACTCAAGCATATGCCAAAATCATTTATTTGACTTAATGATTTTTTTTAAACATTAAAAAACTGTTTGTGTAGCTGTCTGAAAAATAAATTGTGAGGAAATACAGGTGGGAGAAATAAGATCTGTTAACAGAACAAGTAATATCTCTGCTACAAAATTTTCCACATTTAGAAGACACATTTAAAAATCAAAACAAAACAAAAAATAACAGAGCAATTTTGTGAATGCGCATTACAATGCATATATATTTCTATAGATTTTAACTTGAAATAGGTATATAAGTACTAACACCCCTCCCCAGGAAGCCACTTCTTTTTTAAAAAAATCATCATAAAATTCATGCCATTCATCATAGTTTGTTCAGTAATATTCTAGGATGAAAAGCGTTGCAAATCTATAAAAGTCCAGCAAAGTTATTCAAACAAACCAAAGAATTATATTGCCGTCTATATTCCTGAATGGGTGACTGATTCATTCTGTGGCAATTAACTAGGTATGTCTATAAAATTACTTGCAATGGGATAACCAATTTCTTTTTTTCCCAAGTAAGCTTTCTGTAACAGGAAAAAAGACACAAAACACTCATTTAAATAAAGTTCTTTCTTGTTAATAAAGGGAAAGGTTATCAATTGAGTAACTGTTTACTCACATACTAATTCATAGTGTCAAAATCAACATATTAAACCTAGTCCTGGATGAAGATTGAGAGAGCCTACTCCTTCAGGATTCTATTTTAAACAATAGTTATAAGTTATTCTTGTGCCTTTTCCATATGGTAACACTTAAAAATATTTCAGAAATTGAAAATTTCTGGTAAGATTATGGACCTTGCAAGTGTAGGGGAATAAGATAAGATGCTTCAGTCATATTAAGCAGTAGCTGTTCTTATCAATTAAAAAAAAAAAAAAAAAAAAGACAAGTTTTTCAGGAAAATCTCATGATTTTATACATAAATGTCAAAACTTCAGGGGTCACAATTTAAGGCTGATGGCATAGACAACTCTTGATTATCTATCTTTAGCTGCCAGTATAAGTATGTTCTAGGTGATCTAGTATTGAACAAATTGTGAGATGATAGCAATGCAAACATCAGGATGATTTAAGCTATGCTATTTTCATTTCAGGATGATGAAAAGTTAATAAAAATCAATAATGATATAGCCAGTGAATTAGCAGGTACTCGACAAGTATAAGTTGTGCTATTGTTCATTCAAAGTGTTCATAATCAAGTATTAAAAGTCAAAGATAATTTGCACTTGTACTATCTGAAATATAGTGAATTTGCGCTTGTACTATCTGAAATCTCTACAGTTTTTTTTCCTTAACATGCGAAGGATTTTCACTATTTAGAGCAATGGTAATTAAGTTATAGCACTTAAGTAGCACTGCCATATATAATAGACTCAGAACATGGATTTGGATGGTGTAGATCTTCTTTTAAATCACAATACTTCTTGTTTAAGAGAACACCGGGGCAGCAGCTGTCATAAGAACACATCAGTGCAGTCTGAACTGGTTTAGCCTTTTATCTAAGAGGAAATATTTTGCTTAATCTTGAGAACCCTCTCTTAAATTCAGATTACTAATCTTCCAATAAAACAGTTATTTTACTTATTAAGAAACTCTGCAGATATTAATCAGACTGGCATCCCCCACAGTTCAGTGAGAAACTACAAGATAGGGTTGGTAGCTTTCCTATGACCCTGGGTCACAAATTAAGCTGCTGAAGCAGAAAGCATATGGGATACCTACCAGCACTGGAACACTTTCATATCACTAAGAAAAGTGTTAGCCACTCGAGATAAAATGTCAGTTAAAAGTACAGGCTCAATTTTTCTTGCTTTATTCTGCAAAATATAGGTAAGGATGTAGAGAGCAAAACAACAAATTGTATACTGTTAACAGTTTACTAGATAGTCTTGGGACAATGGGAGAAGAAATTTCTTTTTATATCCTATTTAATAATAAAATACATTGTCTTTCTTTGAGATTATTAAAACTATCAAATATCTGCAGTGTTGTCGTTGAGGAACAAACTGATTTCAATGTATTTTTTTTTATCTTAGATGCTTAGATGATTTCTTCACCTGGTTTTAGTTTTCCTTGTTTAGATGCAAATTATTTTTCAAAATGGGTTTGACAATTTCTAGATCTGATCAGGGGTATCTTACATTTATGCTAAATAGGTATCAAGACTCCAGTAAGAGTGAAATAACACAGAATCAGGTCCCTCTTCGATACAATGGACTGTAGGGCTAATACAGTCTGATGTTACACATTATGCATGGAAGACCATTCTTTAACAATCTGATTGTCTATGTTTACAATTGTCTAGCTGAACAATATAAAGAATCCCCCTGAGTGAAAAATGTCCATTTTTACAAAATTTACATTTACAAAATACATCCAACAGAAATTAAATAGCTGTAACAGGTCACAAAGAACACCATGCTTTAGACCTACAAGTAGGAATGCAATAACAGAGGAACCTGGTCCCCCTGGTTTCCTTCTCAGAAGGAAACCTCTAAAGGACAAAAAAATCAGCACTGACATAAAGTTCTATTCTGAAACAATTTCCTGGGAAATGATGGAATTTGTTATATTGCATCTATGTCTTGTGCCTTGCTGGTTCTAAAGGACAATTTCTTCACTGAAAGAGTGGTTAAACATTGGAACAGGCTGCCCAGGGAAGTGGTTGAGTCACCATCCCTGGAAGTATTTAAAAGATGTGTAGATGAGGCTTTTAGGGACATGGTTTAGTGGGCATGGTGGTGTTGGGTTGACAGTTGGACTCGATGATCTTAGAGGTCTTTTCCAACCTTACTGATTCTATGATTCTATGATTCTGTGATTCTATGATTCTAGGACAATGCACTATTGGTACCAGGACACACTCCAGCAAACTCCTGGCCCTACAAAGGCTGTGTACAAGTACAGGCAGTCTTCTGATTCTGTGTTATTTCACTCTTACTGGAGTCTTGATACCTGTTTAACATAAATGTAAGATACTCCTGATCAGATCTAGAAATTGTCAGAATTGTCTGATTCCCTATTTTCCCCAAGACAGATTAATCTTTTCTGATACATAAAAAATCACAAATATCACTTTCTGTGTCAATCTTCACAATTTTTACATTGCGCTAAGTACTGCCCTTTGAAGTGGGAACATCTTAATTTGAGAGCATTAAGATGTTCTGGGTCTGATTATAAGAAAGCACAAGTTGTAGCAGGAGATACAGATGCTCACCACCTCTAACAGTTCATGGTAGTAATTCAGTTTACTATGGAGGTTAACTTTCACTTCTGCTAGAGGCAGCTAAATAAGTCTAAGCCACATTGACTGCCTAACTATATATCTATTTACTGTAACGGGGGCTTAAACAGGTAGTTCACCTGCACATGTGGAAACATGGATTTTACTGTCTTAATGTTGAAATGAATTATCCCATTGCAGGTGTCCCAAAGTGGACTTCTAGAAAACGAAGAAGAAAAAACACATGCACTGTTTTTTAACCTGGAATCACGTGATGATTAAGTGTAACATTTAGACATAATCATGTAATTTATTTGTTCCATATAACTATAATAACCTTTTAGAATTTTACTATAATAGTACTGAATGCCACTTTGAATATTTGTCTTCAGCTTGCATTTTATTTCTTCGTAACATGAACTAAAGCATAGAAAGCCCCATTTTTAGAAGCTGTTGTCCTGAAACCACACTAGTAGCTCACAACAGATTTTTTTTTTTCAACCTGATCTAGTTGAAGATGTCCCTGCTCATTACAGGGGGGGTGGACTAGATGACCTTTAGAGGTCCCTTCCAACTCAAACCATTCTGTGATTCTATGATTCTATATCTAAACCCCACTAATTTTCTGACTCTGAAACAGCAGCTAAACTAGTACAGGATGTCAAAGGAGAAGAATGAAAATGAATTAAAATATATCCTCTGAAGGCCTCTGAACTATTTTTAGTTCTTCCTGCCAGGGGCCACAATCAAACAATGCACAATGAATATTAATTATGGAGCTGAGTAATCGACTCTATTATTTGTTTTTATACACTTTGCAAAACTAAGTTCAGAAGAGAAAGACACATCTGGTTGGACGATGGAGCAATATCTCTCTGACTCTTTCACTTCCAAAGTGCTGGCAGTGACAGTATTCAGGAAACAAGACATTCCTCAGTCTCCAAAAAACTAATATGAAAGACCATTTTTTCCTGTTGTAATTAATTTATAGTGTTTTGTTGAAGGCAATAGAACTGTGCATATTTGTGTTATCAAAGGTTTGATCCTTAATAATTTGCTTTAAGAGGGCTTGAATTCTTTCTAATTGTGACATCTTCTGTATAAAATGCCCTGTTTTACATCATCCTCAAGTTATTTTTCTTCACTGTTTACAATCACTTGCATGTTACTCTTACACAACAGCTATCACTTTAATGAAAATCGTTAGGAAGTAAGTCTTGGGAGATTTATTTAAAAAAAAAAAGTGAAGAAAAAGGTACTATAACAGTTGTGTTTCAGTCTGGCAAGAGGCTGGAAGGCGGAAAGAGACAAATGCTTTTTATTGCTACTGGTTACATCAGCTACTACCATGCGAATGGCTTCTTTTTCATGTTCCTGTAGCTGTGAGCAAAACTGTCATGGGAATCTGTCTTAAACATTTTGCTTATCCAAAAGTACAAAAGCTTCCTGAACCTTCTTTAACTTTACAGGTCTGATGGGAGTAGAACACTTTCAAAATGTTATTTTCCACCTGTGTTCTCTAACTTTTAGAATATTCATCCAAATCCCAGTGTGCTTTCATTGCTGCAGTGCCAGTGTGCCTCTGTCATTTTAAGAGCTTTCTGTTCAGTATGACTTTCACTATATACCTGTCCTCACTCTTAGATGTTATTCACAGCAATAAAGGCAATTTGTGTGCCTCCTTCGTTTAATGGTGAACAGGTATTATTAATTCATGATCTGTAATACTAGGCTGGAACTTCATAAACACACAATGGAGAAAACTGTTACTAACAAATATTAAAATTATTAGGTGATTCATAACAACAGTGCATATAGAATTTGATTGGTATTTCTTCCTAGAGTTAAGGCATCACAGAACATAATTAAAAATACTTAGAAACACCACCTCCATAATTTTAAAATTATTCCTGATGTTCTTGGTCTATGAGTGAGAACAACTTTTGACTACAAATATCCTAGTTTTTGATTAATCAGCAAAGAAAACAGTTCTGCAGTACACACAATGATAAAAACAGTTTTCAAGTTTGTATGTTCATGCACTCATGTGCCTCTGTAGAAAAATCTAGAAAAGAATTTGTTGAAAGAAACAATTTAAGGAGTGGTATAATTTTCAGAAGAAAACCAAAAGCTTTCACAAACCTTTGTGTTCCCACTGCAGAAGTTTGTTTACTTGTTTGTTTCCCGCTTTCTTTGAATACAGACTGCACTTACATGTTCTTCGCTTTGACAACAGTTAATTTGCAGATGTTTTCAAAATGTGAGCAGTGCACTGTAACACATATTTTTCTGTAGGCTTGCCAATAGAATATTTGAAATCAGGAGATGGGGAAAAAAGAAAGGAGTCAACAGAGACTTCATGCTCTTGGTTTATTGTGTGGAGTGGGAGCTCTTTTTTAAAAAATCAGTTTTTGTGTTAAAGTTTCAAGTTTTTCTCCCTTACCAGCAGGGAAATAAAAAAGCTTTTGGAAATGCTGTCTTTTGAACAATGGCAAAGTGCTTTTATAGTTTAGTCCCCACAGGTAAGTAATGGGTTTTTGAGCCTTCTATTCCATTTTTTGTAAGGGTAGTGAAATTGTGTGATCAAGAGCAAAACTAATCTTTGATAACATAATATAAAGGAAGTAGGCAGTTCTGGCTCAGTATCAGATAAACATTTATTCTGGGAATCCATGTAAATCAGAGGAATCACTATTAGCGAGTCTTGGCTTTGGACGTGCTTAATCAGCCAGAATTTTCTATTTTGAATAATCATGGCAAAACTAATTACTTTAAAGATAGGCAAAGAATTTTGGCAGAAGAAGAGGTGACATTTTATAATAGTAAATAATATCTGTCCTCCACAATATGCAACAGTGCTGTACTATGTGCAGTGCATATCAGAAGGGAATGGGTTATGCATTAGGTTCATCAAATAAGAATTGTAATGTAAGGGTTTTTCACAGTCCTGAGGTCTTCTAGTTATTCTTCACAAAAAAACTATAGGACTGATCTCATGATCTCAGGTTTGGGTTTTTTTTGTTTTGTGGTTGGGGTTTTTTGTTTGGTCTGATTTTTTTTTTAACTGAAGTAGAGGTTAGTTCAAGGAGAGTAAAGATGGATTGAGAATAAAGCACTGTTCAGGATTTGTTGCAAGGCTATTGCAGACTGCCCATCTTAGCTGTACCTCACACTTGAGTCCAAATTCTTCAAGGTCATCTTCTTTGCTTTTAAATATAGTATAAATCCAATTAATAGCCTTGCTATATAAACCCATTCCTGAGGATTAAAAAAGCATATGGATTGTGATCCATAGGACTGTTTTCCTTAGTTATTCAATGCTTTTGCTGCCAGTCTGTACTTGAAGGATATCAGTCTTTCCTTTATATTATCTATTCATATTTCAGGTTTTTTTGGGGGGGAAAACCACTTACTAAAAGGCTGTAGAATTTGTGTGGGATTTGAATTGATTATAATCTCACTTGACATTTCCAAGTTATGGCATATGAAACATTAAATGATAGCTACGATTATTATTATCCAAAGCCACAGCAGCATTTTGTACAAGAACTCACAAGTACTCAGTTCCCTGCCTTGTATTTAAACTGTTAGAACATGTCATTTTCTCTTTTGTAATTATAGTGGGCATATAGTAATTTTCATGCTAGGAACCTAAAACATTTTAGAACTATATACAGTATATAATTGATGTGAGATAATGTAATGCTCTTGGGATGGAAAACCAGGGAAAGTTTGTGTAGGTTAGGATTTAGGTTCCAAGCTAACCAAAACCAAGGACTGTAACCCTTATAGTGCTGTGCTTTGTATTTGTAGCTAGAACGGTGTTGAAAACACACCAACGTTTTTGCTACTGCTGAGCTGTACTCACAGACCATCAAGGCTGTCTCTCTAGACCCCCACTCCCCAACAAAGACCAGTAGGCTGGGGGTGGGCAAGAGGTTGGGAAGGGACACAGCTGGGACAGCTGACCCAAACTGACCAAAGGCATATTCCATAACATATGATGTCATGCTCAGAAATAAAAGCTGAGGTAAAGGGCAGGAGAAGGGAAATTGCTATAAAGGTGTTTCTCTTCTGAAGCAACCACTATTTGTACTGAAGTCCTACTTCCCAGGAAGTGGCTGGCTGGACATTGCCTGCTGATGGGAAGTAGATAATAAATCTTTTTGCTTTGCCACACTTCTCTATGTGGCCTTTGCTTTTCTTCATTAAACTGCTTTTATCTCAATCCATGAGTTTTTCATCTTAATTTCTCCCCCGTCTTTCCAAGGAGGGGGAGTGAGAAAGGGACTTGGTGGACACTTAGCAGCCAGCCAAGATCAACTCTCCACACCAACAAAAAAAAAACAAACAAAAAAGAGCTTTTAATGACTGGATGCATATAAAAGAGATCATAATGAAATTATGAAATTAATCTTGACAGGTCATGCAGTCTAATGCAGAATCACTATGACATATATTTAGGTCAACATCCGATTGTAATCCCTTCTTAAAAACTTACACTGAAAGAGCTTTTGCAATTTCCTTTAACCATAACAGTGTTGGTGGAGAGCAATTAGGTGTTGGGTCAAGAAGACATCAATAATATATCATCATAACAGAAGATGCCTTAAAATGAAAGTAAAGAGCTCTTTTGTAAAGATGAAGAGAGGTGAACTTGCTTTGGCTGTGACTGCATTTTCCTGAATGAGAGAGAGTTTAATTTTTATGTTCTTTTTATATATATGTATATTTAATACATAGAATTTTATAGATAATTAATATGTATAGTTTATATATATTTAATAGTTTCTGGAAAAAATGATTATTATAGATTAATATTAAACCTTTAGCAACAGGGAATAATAGGAAATATTAAACAGTAGTTAATTAGATTATAACTACTTAAAACAAAATACTAAATAGATTTAGAATCAGAATTCTTGTTTTGATGCACATTTTGAACAATACATATTTGTTACTACTAGTAAAAAGCTCCTCCTAAAGCAGTAAAGAACTGGACCTTTGGAAAAGATTTTGTTAAACAACTATTTAAAAATTCAATAAGTGAAAATAATTTTAAATAATTTGCATAATTTATAGTGCATACATACATTTGAAGTTAGAAAAAGTGATTAAATGACTTACTTCACAACTGGCTGCTCCAGAGGGACAAGCCACTGCATTTCAAACCTGTTAAATTGATTGTTATAATCTCATCATGGGCTTGTACTGTTTCTTCTGATTACTTTTATTGTGTGTCTGGTGGCATGTTAGTCCATACATTTTTTAGTACAAATTTTTCATTTTCTTTTTTTTTTTCTTCTATTTTTTTATTAGGTACAAATGACAAGTATCTAATATTGTGGAATCCTTGTCTGTCTGACTGGGGGACCTATGCATGCTGTAATGGATATTAGTATAGATTAACAATTTCTTCTAAGTCTCATGAGACATTACCTCTGTTTCAAATAGACAAAAGGCTGTAAAAGGAATCATTAGGTCCATGTGCTTTCACCATTTCCTGAAAACGTAATTTATCCTTCTCAATTTCTTTTTCTCAGTATGTATAAGATAGCAGTTAGCATTGTAATCCTATCATGTTACTCTACGAAACATTCAGAACACAGTAAAATACATTGCACAAACCATAGAGAAGTGCAATAGAGCTTGAGCACTTTTATCGAAAGGAAACAAATGGTTGAAGATAGTGACAAAGCCCCTACTTTCTTAAATGACACAGGATTAGGCTACTAGTGAATTTTGTATGTTGCATTTTTATACATTGTATTAAAGCTTGCTAAAAATTGGATTTTAAAAGCCAAAAAATCATAAGAAAAAATAAATTCTAATATTTCAGTCAATAGAATATGCTATCTGGTGCCAAAACTTATTAATAGATATCTGTTCAGTTGACCACCACCAACAACAACAAAAAAACCCCACCTTTTGGGAGCTGAAGATATATACAAAATACATAAAATTCCCATAAGTTTATCAACTTCTTAGAATGTTTAAGTGGAAGCAATGTCCTGTCAGATACAATGTAACACTATGTGACAAATTGTAACTCAGTGCGACATGATTTGATGTGCTAATAAAATACAGCTTATAAATGTATATTACCTATGGCAAAGTAAGTCCTGTCAAAACTAATGAAAATTAAAATATTTGCTTGTCACAGATGAGTAGAACTTACTTTTATGCTATTCCTTTCTGACATGTAAACACATTGTGGTATTGATAAGGTACAGCTAAAAAATACTTCTGTCTAAAGAAGTAGAATTTAGAGGAAGATCAAAGCAGTTTGCAGAAAATTGGAATTTAGGATAGGGAGGTGAAGGATGAAAATGTTGCACTTGGCTGGCTGAGGTCAGGTATAACATGACATAACCTACACATCTGCAGTGGGATGTTACTGAGTTTCTCATATCACGCCTGAATACTGTCCTCAAAAACACTGTTGTCAAAAGAGATTCAGCTGAAGTAAAATGTTGATTAACAGACATGGTGACATTTTTCCCATAAGTGGCACCTGTGGCAGTTCTACATCTGGCTGGTATTTGGGAGATATTTCAGGTATTTTTCAAGTTCACCTCCAGTTGAAGATGACTAATGTACTAACTATAAAGGATTGCTAGAAGCTAAGCCCTGGGGTTGCTTGAGAGCATAAACTTTAGCTGGTAGTTAATCTGACCAGACTTCCAAATAAGGGACAGGTATAGGAAATGGTTTCTGAATATTGTGTTCTTGGGAACATCAGCACACGTACCAGCAAAGCTGACTGCTAGAAGAGTCTGCACACTTCCCAAAGTTTAATTCTTTGGCACTGCCTTCTAACTCCTTTAAAACTTCATCCATATACCCTTACACATATCAACGTACACATTTAAGCTGTTCCTTTGTCACTTAAGTTCCAGCCAGCATTGCTTTTATAACTGCTATGTATTTCATATCACACTTGCTGTTTTAATTTTAGTTTTTGTAACAGCTGTGATTTCTTTTTCTTACTAAAATATACTAAGGAATTACTTATACTTTTGTTATGTCTAAAGAAACTACTGAAGATTAAGAATCATAGTAATGATCACTACATATTATCTACATACATGCAAACACACTCATACACACATATAAGTGTATATATATTTTAATGACCATTGTAATCATAATCATTTTGCAGATCAACAGCTCCTTTATCTTCCAAGGAAGGGCATACTGCTTCCAGAGATGATTCAATAACTCAGCAACAGAGCTTTTTTAAAGTAGAGAAGCTGAGCTGCAGATCAACACAGAGCTCAGGAACTGTGCCAAGGGACCGTTCATGAAAAGGACTGGTCTTCCCAGGAAAGGGCCACAAAAGCAGAGGTTTGCATATGCAAAGGTAAAGCTAATGATCTAGGCTGAGGTGTCCTGGCAGTCATGATCCAGGAAGGATATAAGTATTAAACCGCCAGTTAAGGCACTTGGATTGCCCACTTGACAGTCGATCCTGATCTTCCCTAGTGCAACATGTGATTAGCTAAATCATAGATGGAGGTCCAAAATAATTCTGCTTCATGAACCAAGTAGAGATAAGGCTTTGTTTTGCTTTAAATCCCTTAAAGAATGATAAAAATGGTATGGCTTTGTGGTGGGTTTTGTTGGTTTTTTTTTTGTTGTTTGGTTGGGTTTGTTTTGGTTTTGTTTTGTTTTTTTTTCTTTAGAATCCTTCATTTTTTCTTTTATTGGCATGAATGCTGGTCTATGAAAATGATTGGAATGTCTTCCATTCACTTCAAGCAATCCAGTCTTTGTCCTCTTTTTTCCTGATATTACAAGTAGTGTCACAAAACTAATTTCACAAAATCCCTTTTTGAGTACAATCATAGTATGTATGTTTGAATGGAATTATCAATTCATTGCCATTTTCTGGTGGATACTTCTGCAGCAAAGGTTTTTGACAGAACTTTTAATCTCTATATCTAGTGATTAAAAAGCTACTTTTTATAAAAAAGGTATTATTTACCTAGTATGCATGTGATCAATAAGTTACATGATTTTCTTTGCTCGCTAGTGACAGGAGAGAGTGTTTCAGAGGAATTTGGAGAAAAACTAGCTGCTCTCCTGTTTACACTGGTGGAAGTGAGAAGAAATGTTATGGTAATTAATGTAGTTATTTGAGTTTAAAGATTAAATGAGTGTGCAGAGGATCAGAAACTAGATGTCAGTCCTGTGTCATGGTAGTGAACAGAAGTTTGGACTGAACTGAAGGGTGAGGGAGGAGAATCAGATTCGTTAAAGGCCAGATGAGCAGCTCCTGATGAGCAAAACTTTGGAGGGCTTGTCTAAGTAATCTGAAAGTAATTTATATTCAAATTAGTGTTTAATTTGTTCTTACACATGACACAAAGGCTTTTTTTTTTTCTTCACCTACACCTGGCCATTATCACCTCCAAAAGAGAAGATGGCCACTGCAAACAGTCCTGAATCAGACCAGTCAGTGTATGAGGCTTTCTAAAAGTATGAGATCTCCCTCCCAAGGGAATGTTTCAGAGAGCTCATCCCATGAGCATGAACTACTTCATAACTGCTAGTCAGTGTCAGCAAAATGAATATTTTGGTAAGTTCTGAGTAATTTTGTTTTTTACTCAGGCGGAGTAATCAGAAAATCAAGACATGGTGAACATGGAAATGTATAAAATTTGCTGATGTACTATCAAGCAGTCTGACTGTAATCAAGTTTTTCTTCATACTGAAATTCTTTATATTTTTATATCAGAATTACAATGGAACAATTGTATTAATGTTCATGGTCCTTAATGTTCACCTCATTATAACAGGAGTTACTGTAAGAAACTTGTGAAAATGTATCTTTCATTACATCACATCTAAAAATAGAAAGTAAATTTCTCTCTATAAAATTGAAAATTAAATCTCCATTCACATCATAATAACTGATTCTTACCTATAATTTCTATATGTAAAAATGTCTCAGATTTATGTCCTAGCAGGATAAGACTTAGAATGGAGAAAAGATCTTAGAACCAAGTAATAAGCAGATACATATTGAGATTTACAATTTAAACTCTAATAGAAAATTAACTGTTATGACATTAATAACATGTCTGGAAAAGAGATTTCCTATTTTCCTGATTAAAAATTTCAAGTGCAGTATTTAAGAAAACTAACATGGGTTGTAGAAAACCAGATCTTTTTTTTTAAATAAAGTCTCCCTAGTGAATTGAAAATGCTTTTTTATTCTACAGTAGACATCTTATTACCTGTAGATTTCTAATTGGAAAGAAAATAGCCTTTATACATACTACATGAAAATCCATTCCTATTAATTTGTTGGGAAATAAGCAGTTGTGATTTTATGAAGATGTAATCCCTAAATCTGTTGAAATGTGATTGCTTTTATTATGTGCGATTGATTTGTCGCACACAAAATTGAGATATCACTTCCTCACATTGCTATTATATTGAGATTGAAATAGTTATTTACCATCATCATTTACTGCAGACTGCAGTACCTCAATACCCAACATTTCTAATTCTGTTACATTATCTTTTCATAAGACTGCACTTTATTTTATAATTAGTTAGCTAAGTCTGGTAAGGAGGAAAATTGAGACATCTATAAAACTAAGTGGGAGCACTTTTTTAGGATAACTAGAGAAGTAAAATATATTGAAATAGAACTATGGGGAATATTTCAACCATAATTAAGGACTTCTTGCAACATAACTGTAGAAGGCAGAAAATAAAACTAAGAACTAATTATCAAGAAAGGATAGGTTGTAATAGGATGAAGAGGGGAAACTGGGACCATTTAACATTTATTTCAGTTTTGCCTTAAATGACTGGAAAAGGAGCTTGGGAGGCAGTTCAAGAATTTTGCTATAATTTATGAGGAGAGTATTTTGGATATAAATTATAATACATGTATTACAATATGAAGAGAAATGCTAGCTTAAAAAAAAAAAAAGTCAGATTCATGTTGTCCAATTTAGCTATAGGCTTTTTCCTAGCTATAACTCTTATGAACAAATGCTCATTTTTTCAGTTTCCTCCATTCTTTACAAACAGTATTTAGTACTTCCAGTTTTCACTTGCGGTTCCAAAGATGGCTTAATTTGCCACTTCTGCCACAGACTTCCAATGTGACATAGCACAAGACGTCTGGAAAGAATCACCTAAAAGTGACACTTCCCACCTCTCTGTGTTTCATGGAGGAAATGAGGCTCCCTGTTCTACTGCTGTGCATGTGAGGCAGGAATCGTTGTCTGCTCCTCACTCCACTGAGAGCTAGGGAACCAAGACACACCACTTAGAGGGGGACCCAGCCTTCATGTAGCTAAAATTAAGTGAGATGAATCCTTGCTTCTCTCAAATGCAGATTGCCTATTTCAGCTTCTAAACTAACACTTAAAAGGATGAAGTCTTCCGTATTTCAATGGCCTTCTAATCCCCAGCTGTCTTTCTGTTTGGTTCTTAGTATGCTCATTGCAATTTATCACCAACCACAATAGATACGGTCTCTCATCCACAAACATGGTCGAAGGAGGATATGCCACTGTATTTCCTTTGTACAGTGTCCTAGACAAGATCACTATCAGACCACAGAAATATATATGAAATAGTATATCAGGAAACACTTCTTATATTTGTGAACAAAAAAGGAAGCTAATGATCTTTTAATGATCTTTTTTTAATGTTAAAACAAGACTTTGCAGAATGCAAGAAATCTTCAGGCAAAATAAAAGAAAGCAAGTCTTACTTTGTGGACAAAGAGATAAAAAGGATGAAGACTCAGATTCCTTCTTTCAGAAGATCTGTTGTTTTGATTTTGTTTCTTTGTCTTTAATGTAGAAACAGTTCTAGGCACAGAGGCCATAACAAGATTCATTACACAGCTTGCATTTAAATATCTCAACATAACAGAGAGGCAGTTTAAAACTGTAAGTTCAGTCATTTGGGGTTTATTTTCAAATAAAAAATATTTGTGAAATGGGAAATTAAGACTCTTAAATAAATGTGTAATATTGTTTAAATACTGTCATGTTTTGTTCTAAGAAGTATCAAAGAAAATTAAGTATACATGTGACTAGCCAGTGTTAATAGCATGTAATCTTTAATTACTTCACCCTGAATTACATCTAACGTTGAATTCGGTAAACATTGCCATCTGAAAAATGTTTTCATAATGGATTTCAAACAATTGACTGATCTTTTAATATTAGTTGATGGTTAGAAATTCCAAAGGCCAATGAGAAAACAGTATATTTTTATGTGGTAAATTATAGCACATTGCTGAATTTAGTAGTGGTTTCTTTTTCTTTGAATGAGCTTCTGTAATAAAATAGTAAGTTTGAGTAGAGCCCTAGAACAATCAGAGACAAATCAAGTCATCTTAGCCTAAGAAAACCATGAAATAAAGGTAGTCTGCTCCAAGTGTCATATTAGGATAAAACAGATGTCTAATTTTTGACTGATTTCAGGAGACAGATATTTAAACATTGCTGAAACTTGACTATCATTAGAAGCATTCTGAAGGAGAGCTTTTGGAAGAACCTAAAGGAAAAGATGAACAAATTTTTTTGCTAGGGAACTTAATTCTAAGAAGAAAAATAAAATTCATTCATGAATTATGATTGTGACTGAAAAATTACTGTTCTTGTTATGCTCTTTAGCAACTGACTAAACTCACAGATGTCACTCAGAATTTCTTTTGTGTAATTCAATGTTTTCTATTCAAATAAAGCCTGAATTTTGCAACTGTATTGCTAAAAAAGGAAGGAAACTAGGAAAATCTTCCTACTATTTTAACCAAAGGAAAAGGAACATCATTGAGCCAACTTCATTTTATTGTTTACTGTAACCAAAATCCTTATAACCATCAGTAGAAAAGATGTAAAAAGGTATGTTTGTACAAATGAAACACTTTTAAAAATCCCCCTTATCTTATAATAAGCAGTATGAATTGAAAACACCTGGAAGACCCAGGTTTTTGTTTTGCTTTTAACAGAATTCATACAATATGAAGATTCCTTTGTAATGAAAAAGGTAAAATTCTAGTCTTTTTTTTTACTTTCAAGATATATTTTCACTTTTTCCTATTAACTGTAAATCAGACAAAAAATTATTTTTGATAGCTGAGGAGTACAAAAACGTCTTGTTTCATATGGCACTGCTAACATCTAAAATGTGAAGAGTTTTTTTAATTTAAATTAGACTAATACAGCTCTACAGCTCGAGGTCAAAAATTTATATGCATACTTCAATAAGCATATAACGAAAAGAAACATTATGAAGAAGAAAATGCAAAGTACCCTCCCCATATTCAATGTGAAACATTTATGCCCAGGAGGAAAGGTATAAGAATGATTTTTTTAATTATTTTTTAAAATATATTTAAGTTAAAAATAGTGTACAAATTAGAAATGAATTCTGTATCATAATTACTTTACTTTTTTTCTCTGTTTTTTTTTAAACTTTTATGAAATGCAAAAGTTTATTGGAAGAAGGAAAATCATGCAAATAAGTTAATACCAGAGGATCAGCTACAGTAAAGTCTTGTGGCTCACAAACAAGTAGGGCCTAATTTGTGTGAATAATTAATAGTCAAGTGACACAGACATACACACCTTTGTCATCTAGCTTGATAACCTTGAGAGAGGAGATTTATACAAGGTTTCTGCTGGGCACTGATGACAATTATTTGACACAGGCAATCGATGGAAGCGGCTGTGCTGGAGTTGTTTCTCACGAATAAGGAAGAATTGGTTGATGATGTGCTTATTGAGGGCATCCATGACTATAACTACTGTGAGACAGTGCTGTTTGAAATCATGAGAAAAATGAACAAGAAAAATCATGTAATTACAGCCATGAACTTCTGGAGCAGATTTCAGCTTGTTTAGGGCTCTGCTTGGTGAGATCCCATGGGATACTGGCCTGAAAAGCAAAATGGCACCAGAGCAAGGACAATGTCCTCAAAGGACAGAATGGTTCATTCTGACATGCAGAAATTTGAGCAGGCGAGGCAGAAGGCCAGCATGGATGAACAGGGAACACCTAACTGAGCTCAGATGCAGAGAGGAAATGCATGGAGGGTGGAGGCAAGGACAGGCCACCTGGGAGGACCACAGAGATATTGCTTGTCTGTGCTGGGTCAGAGATCAGAAAGCCAAAGTTGAGCAGGAGTTGGCACTCACAAGAGATGTCAAGGGCAAGAAGACAAGCTTATAGAAGTTTGTTGGTAGCAGAAGGAAGGTTGAGGGAACTGTGTGCCCACTGCTCAGTGGGGACAGGACCTGGTGATGACAGACATTGAGAAAGCTGAGGTACTCAGTGGATTTTTTTGAAAGTTTTGCCCCTAGGTCTCACAAGTCCCCGAGCCTACATTCAGGCTTTGTGGAAGTGAAACTGAAGGCAGAGTTAGAGATCACTTAACCCACTTGGGCCCACACAAGTCCATGGCATCAGGTGGTTTGCAATTGCAGATGCTGATGGAGCTGCCTGATGTTTGTGCAAGACTACACTTTATCACCTTCAAAAGGCCATGGCAAGGAAGTAGGTTCCCAATGCCTGGGAAAAGGCAAACATTGCACCTATCTTCAGAAAATGCGAGGAGGAGAGTGTGGGGAAACTGCATTCCAGGCAGTCTCACCTCATTTTCTGGGAAAATTAGGGAGCTAATCCTCCTGGAATTCAGGTACAGGCAGTCCCATGAAGGAGAAGAACAGTCAGCACAGAGCTGAAATGAGTTACATGGAGAATTTCACTGACACTGAAAGCATTTTAGAGATATTGTAAAATTGTTTTCAAAGATGTTTATATATCAGTCCCTCAGATTTGAATAAATGATAAAGGGCACAAAAAAATAAATCAGCTACCTATGTTACAAATTAATAGTGCATTGACACCAGTTCTGGTTCTCCTCAACTAGAGCCTTCTATCAACTTTTTCTCTAATTTGTGTTTAGATTTGAGTATTTGGTCTTTTACTGAATATGCTTTTCTTCAGAAAACTGAAAATCATCTACCAAATGTTATAGGCTTTCAGATAAAAAATGTTTTGTATTTGGATGAATAGAAAAGAATTTCTTTTGCAAAAACATTTTTTTTTTTCATATCTATTTCTTGCCCAATGAAATTCCAGTGGAGCTGGGAACTTCGTTCTTTGTCTCACATATTTTTAGTTAAAAAGAAAGGAGAAAAGAAATGTTGCCTGAAATCTGTGAAATGCTGATCTGGCATAAAATAGTCTCCTGTTTATTTTGCTATCAGTCAGCTTTTCCAGACAGTGTTTTGCCTCTGACACAGTCATATATAACATGATGTATTTGTATGTAACACATCATTGCTTGGATATGCACTTGACAATCGTGTTATAAAAAATCAAATTACTTCAGTTTTATTTTAGAGCACTAAAGAAATTACTTTCAAATTTTATACACAGCAAAGAATATACAAATATTTATAAAAATACATAAAACTGATGCTCCTGTAAAATTCACAAAGTTGACAATAATGAAGTTTATTGAGACTGATGATTTTATTATTGAAAGTGTTTAAGCCATCAATGCCTATTTCAGTTTAGTAAGGTTCAATTAAACAAAAAAGTAAATTGTTACTACTTCTAAAGAGGGAGAGTTAGGCAATCCTGTTATAGTGCAGATTGAGAGACCCATGCCTCCATTTAATTTAATTCAGTTCCTTATTAAATCCCCTGGCCTATACTTAGCCTGTTACACAGGAAAAAAAATCAAAGCAAGAACGCATTAGGCAGAATCTCTTCAGGTAGTCTCCAAATCAACCAGTAAGAAAATCAAACATTCTATTTCTATATTTTTTAGAAAAAAAACCCTGTTAATTATTGATCTCTTTTTTTGTATTGTTTGACGTAATATTTCTTATACACTTGGAAACTACAACAAGCAGCTTCCTGAAGCCAATGGCAGGGTGTTTCTTTGGCAGAGAGTTCAAGGGAATGAAGCAGAGATAAGCTTTATTACTCCTTGTTTGAGAAAACACAATGAACTCCAGCATGCATAACGTCTGCTCAGAAGGACTGCTTGCACAGCAGGTATTGCCTTTCTTAGGTCTGGGAACTGGGAATGTACATGAGGACAGCTGCCTCACTCTGCTTGTTGTATAGTGTGTAGATCAATTCTGAATAACCTGAATGCACAGGAACAGGTTCAGGTGAGGGAACTAGTTCCTTCTCACACTTTATAGGGCAGTGAGAACTGCCATATTGGACAGTATGATGCACAGCATTGTCCTATAGGACAGCATTGTCCCGATAGGATAGTATGATGCATTCCTTCCTCTCCCAAAATGTGAATACTTGCTTAGCCATATTATATAAAGATACCAATCTCCTTAAAACCAGAATTTTATTTTCCCTTCCCTTCCCTTCCCTTCCCCTCCCCTCCCTTCCCTTCCCTTCCCTTCCCTTCCCTTCCCTTCCCTTCCTCCTTCCCTTTTTTCCTAGTCAAATCATGATTCCTTGAATTCACCCAGGATGTGAATGCACTCCATGTTTTTGTTATGAGTATTAGTTCTGGTAAACTAAACTGTTAGACTGATCATGAACACCTCACAATGAGCCCTCATTTATTAAGGTGATTTACTGGCTCAATGGAACTGGTGGCATAAATAAATAGTCTGTTATTTTTTCCCTTTAATTCTGTTTGTGTAACTTAAAATCTGGGGGTCTCAGTCTCTCAAAAATAATTATCAATGTAGGAAAGTGTAATTAATTTATGATTAGAATTTCTTGAACCATTTAAGTATTTTCTTTTTAGGACCAAAAGTCTCCGTCAAAACATTTTGACTTCATTCTATTTGCTTTAAGCAGATTGTTCTGAGATATCTGAGCTCATGCCAGACTGGATTTTCCATTACTGGTGCATACACAATGCTAGCTATGAAAAACGCCACCTGGACTCTCTTTGACTCGTGAACTAATTAAGTAAAAGGTTTGGGAGCTCTGTGTCTCAGCTATGCTAAGCAACATCTCATTGCAAAATTGTTCATTACTGTTACTGGTCTGTAATTTTCACAGTGTGTGCAAATTTTAATTACAGAGGAATAGCTGGAGCCTTGCTTGTTTTATTTAGCTGGTTCCATGGCAAAGATATGTTGAGGAATATAGGAGCATATATCTAAAACTAAGACCTTTATTCTTTGCCACAACTTTTTATGAGAAGGCATATGAATCTGACTCTGCTGATTTAATGTTTTCCCAAAACAAAGAAAATCTTCTCTTAATGTATGTCTCTGTTTCTCTAAGCCCAGTTTATACAATATGTGAAATTTATAAGAATCCAAAATTATGACTCTTGCATCATTACCTTGATCTATAAAGTCTTATTTTTTAATCACTGGTAGCAGTTTACAATGTTGGTCATGGTGTCTTCTTGCAAGTGGTAAGAAGTGGATATAAGGTAATTGTCTGTCCTTATTTCTAGGGACAAAATTTATTTAAATATTTTCTTGCATCTGTACTAGGAAAGGTGAATCAGTCAGTGAAATCTCTACATAAAGTGCCAAACAACGTCTTTATTGATTAGACGTTGCTTCTGGTACAATATTCAGCCTAAGGAACCTAGTCTTTCACAAATCCAATTGTAGAGCTCAAAAAGAATGAAAGAAAGAAAAAAAGAAAGCAAGTAAAATTCTCTCATTTAACATTGTCCTGAGACTGCAAAGAATTGCACACCTGAAATAGACATGAAAGTGACTTCACATGAAGAACAGCAGGTGCTGCATCAGCAACCTCAAATAAAAACTGGAACTGAAGAAAGAAAACTCTTCGACTCAACAGAGTTTGTTAGTGAAAACATAAATTGAAAATGCTTGCCACATGTGAATGTTAGCAGGCTTTTTTTAAAGGTTAGTGAATATTTAGTGCAGTATAGGGCTGTGAAACATGATATAAAACCAGCTCCTTCTAGCACAGTTTGAAAGTTTATATGGGGAGATGACATGAGCCATCTCCGGGAATAGTTATTCTGGCTCAACAGCCTGTTAGCAGGACACTCTGGCTGCCAGGAGGCTTCACTGTGCTGTAATACTGCTATACGCTAGCAGTGGAGCTAAAAAGAGAAGTGAACTTCATTTCAGCTTGGGCTAATGACTGGGTGAGAGCTTCAGGAAAAAAAAAAAAAAAAAGACACCCCCCAAAAAAACCCCAAAACCACAGAGAGTTCCCTTAAAAATTAAATTCCTTCATGTTTCAGCATAAGACTCTGGTTTGAAGACTGAAGAACTTCAGAACAGGGAAGTTTTGTGAGTACTCACTCTCCTAAATTTCCTGGGTTATCCCTGCT
>NW_008824542.1:5097823-5131205 GCF_000699105.1 Pygoscelis adeliae
TGCTCTATGTACCTTTTAGCTACCAGCAACCGGTATCTTTGCCATAGCATTGAAAACTTGCCCTTATGGTGATTTAAAAAAAAAACAAACAACAAACTCCACTGTCCTTGAAATGTAAAACAGTATATTTAAAAAAAAAAAAAAAATCTGTAGTTTATCTGAAAGGACTGTGATTGAAATTTTCCTATGTACTAAATCTTTGGATGCCTAAAGCTGATCGAAAGATCCTGAAAACAAACAAAAAGAAACAAACAAAACCCAAAAACAAACTAGCAAATGCATTCTTATGGAGCTCCTTGTAGAGCTTTTCACACATGAAGAAACATCTCATCTATAATTACAGTGAAAGAGAGGGATGCTACACTTTGAGCATCTGCATTGATTCTTACTGATTCATTTAGAGTTTCTCCCAGAACACCTGGAAAACAAGTGTACTAATACCAGTCATTCAACTCTTAATGTCTTGATGTCCTATTAATATGAAAGTGCCTGAGTTTACTTAATATTCCATGAGACTTTGCCATGTGATCAAATGCTCTGATGTCAATGGGACCATCTGTACCTGGAAGTTAAATACAAGGAAGATTACAGGAATTACAATGTTGAATACCAGTACAATAAACTTGCAAATTACCTAGAGCTCTACTGGACAAGCAGGATAGATTCTATTCTGGACCATATAGCCACAAAATAAGTCTTTAGTCTGTCTGTTTAGGTTAAAGACCCAATTAATCCCTATTCAGCCAAACCTATAAATGCATGCTGGTTTAGACATAAGATTAAATCTTGTTGATGACAGGGACTATTTTCTCAAATGTTTCCTGAAATTGGTACTAATAAAAAGAGAGAGAGACACAGAGAGATATAGAAGAAGGAATTAGACAAGAGATCTGGACATTATTGTCCATTAACTAAAAACTTCTTTTCCCAGAAAAAATAAGTTGGCAAATCTTTCCAATGATGCTGTAGTCTGAAAAAAATGGCAGGATAATGTGTTTCAAATATTTTTCTTTAAAATGTCAAGAAAAATTACAAGGAACTCTTTCAAAATATTGGTAATCACAAAGTCTTGCAAGAGGAAGGATGTATACCTTAGAGGTACAGAAAACTGATTTCATTTCTATGGCAGCTGTTTTAGTAAGAGCATCATTTTATTCAATAGTGAATCACAAAATTTTGTAAAATGACTGCCCAAAAGTAACAACAATCTGTAATACTTATTTTTAAATATTCTACAACTTTTAGTTTTTAGATGTCTTCTTTTGTTTTCAGAAGATCTGCTTTAGCAGAGCCCTTTTTAAATTTAACCTTAATGTCTCTTTAGGAGCCAACACTGATAATAATTGGTGTAAAACACAGTTCTAGAAAAGTATTAAAAAAATATGAGCTTTAACTATGCATACTGAAAGAGGACAGAAGGGCTTCTGTATATTTTTCTACAAAAACATTTAGTGCACTGAACAAAAGATTTGGGATTTTTTTGTTTTTTACTGCAAGCAGAGTTTGGAAACATTTATATTATGCTGTAGATTTTTCCTGGTTACTCTTTTATGACATGTTGTTGCAATTAATAGGAAAACCATTCAACTGCTTAAGAAAAAGCAAACCCTTGTAATACTTTATAAAAGTGTTGATGTTTTAGAAAAAGTAGATAGTTACCTGTATGCAAGTCAAGAAGGAAAAGCTGAGCAAAAGGGTTAGCATGCAAGCAGTGGAACTGGTTTGCCGGGCTAGAGCACAGACTGGAAAGCAAATCAGGATAAGTATTTCAGTATGCTTACGGTCTTTCATTATCACCCTTATCCTGGAGTGAGATATCTAGTCAGCTACATGCGACCTGACAGCCTGGACATGAAATACTCTTGCTGCCTCACTCCTGCACTTTCTGTCAGACTCATCTTTTCCTCTAAACTTGTCTTTTGCATCAGTGTTGTCCTTTTTTATCATTTACTGATGGTGTGGCCCTGCCTTTCCTGATCTAGGAGCTTACAGGCAGCTGCAGATTCTGAAAGATCCTCAGCTCTGAGGGGCAAAAGCTACAAATATTTTTACTGAAAATGTTAGTTGACAGAAACAAAGGCAGGTTTGTGCTTCATGAAACATTTTATATGAAACAAAAAAATGTCAGTGGCACTAAGATGTTTGTAAGGAGCCTGACTGTCAGTGTTGAAATACTTTCAGTTTCCTTCTCTTTGGACTTGGATCCCTCTGTCCCAGATTCAGTGCCCTCCTCCTAAGCTATCCCCCAGACTGCAGCTGGGCACTGCGTGGGAGAGTGCTGCTGACAAAGGCCAAAACCATGCCAATTTGTAGTCGAGCAAATGGTAACAATAACGGTGTGTCAGCACATTCCCTCACCCTATTTAGTTTACTGTTGTAGACATTTCCAAGTAGCCTTTCTGCAGGGAAAAGCAATACAGAGATACAGCATAAACTTACTGAAAAAAAATCCACCATATGGAATGCCTAGTTTGGATATAGCAGAGATTTAATCTGTGTTAGCACAAATGTATTTTGGTTAATAAACTCTGTTTATTAAATAAAATATAGGGGTTTAGACATTGTGCTGCACTGGTCTGTATAAGTCCTGGTTCTGGGTTGCTTTCATCCAAAAAGGCATGATATTTTTATGGTCTCCCCTAGCATTCCTCACCACAATAGACCCAATTCACTAAGACATAGAACATTATAGATCTGATTTTCTTCCCCTTCCAGGGGTTTTATGGAAAGTGATGGAAAACCCAGTGGTTTTAATAGGAAAGAATTAAGCTCCTTAGATACCTGTACAATGTGAAAGTGATTGAGTAGGTATTCTAACTATTTAATACATTAGCAACACATTACAGGATTAAGGAAAACAAAAACAAATAAAATATAGTCATGCAGATAAGATTAAATAACTGAAGAAACTAAGGCAAGTCTTTCATCTTTATGCTGTTTGGTGTAATCCAGGTCATACTGGTATTGATTTACTGCCAGCAAATGATTTGATAATTACTACAAAATGAAGTTGCTTTATCACATTTTCTACATCCATCTCAATTACACACAAACCTTCAACAATTGCTGACTCATTTAGAAGTCTGAGCAGCAAGATAAGAACTGAAAAGATATTGATATAGATTTTGCTTCTCATCTTGGAGACTCTTAAACTAAATTGGGGTTCAGACAAATAAGTTGGACAGTATAGGAAACTTTCCTTATTGTCATCTAAATTGGCTTTGCAACTATTTGTGTATCTGCCATTTCTCAGTGGCACAATATTACAGTTGCCTACAAATAGGAAAATAAATTGCATCTAACATAGTAATCTTTAAAGTCATCTAAATGGGTCAATAATTAAGTTCCAGAATATCTAACTGAGAAGGGTGCTACTTTCTTCAATTTTTACATAGGAAACAGTAGTACTGCGACGCTTTGAAACATACCTAAATACGGGCAGACAAGTCAATAATACATCAAAAAAAACATGCTTCCATTCATTACATTGGGAACAAAGGAATACCAAGATTGCAAACATTCTGTTCTCAGCAGAATTTTCTATGGTACCCTGTAACTTGCAACTGTATATCTAGTGTGACTTCCACATATAAAAATCCAATAAGGAACTGTGAGAGCAGCCCTATTTAGGTCACCAAAGGAATGAGAAATTAATCAGATGAAGTCATTCTGTGGTACTGTTTGCTCAGCAGTAAAATGACACAAAGGCACATCCACACAGTTTACTAAAGCTTAATTCATTTGGATACTTGTGATCAAAGGCTTTGAATAATTACAAAGAAATGTCAAGGTTGCAACATTCTGGCTAGAATGAATCAAAGAGGGAAAAAATAAGAAAGTAGGAAAAGGAAACAAAAAGGAATAAGAACCCCAACAATGAAATTACATCCCCAATATTGCTTTTTCCTGTGGGGGGGGGGGGGGGGAATCTGCCTTTTTCCCCAGAAAATGCATTTTCTGAACTGTAAAACAAAACAGTTCCTCTTATTTATTCTTTCAGACTCTCTGTGGCTGTCACAGTGCAATGGTGGCACCTATTGGTCTGTGATATATATGAAAATCACACTCTGCAAAGGGTTTTTTTTCTAAATTAATACAGTCAACTCTGTTTCTGCATACTGGAAGCAGCACTAGAACGATAATTCCTGCATTGAGGTGACAGCATGATTCATAGTAATAGCTCTGAAATTAGTAATTTCTGATTCAGGATTCTTCCCACATGTTGTGACTGTATTCTTGAATTGAAGCAACTGCTACAGAGCTGATCTTTTAACAGGTAGTGGGTCTATCAATTCCCACCAGAATAACTGGATGGGTGCCCCGTTCTGTGCATGAGTCATTTTCTCTGATGTTTCCTGAGAAGAGAGAATAAATAAAGGGAGCATGCATGCAAGAATAGGTAATGAGAGTCCTGTGTGAGTCAAGCTGTGCAAAATGGGGTTTGCTGTTTCTTAATCTGTCAGAAAGGAGAGCATACAGAAAAAGCTGAGGTGGTATGGGGAAAGGACAGGCACAGATTCACAGCTGTCCTGAAGCTCACCGTCCTGAGCACGAGTGCAAAGCAAGCTTGGTGAGCTGTAGTTCTTTCAGCAAGCTTGTATAGGCAAAAAGAACTGTTCAGCTTCTTCCAACATTTTTTCCTTCCATTTCTTACTAGGATAAAGAGCTTCCCAGAAAAAGACAGAGAAAAGGAGTTTCTCTTCACTACGAGCAATAAGTGATAAATGTTTGAGGATATCAGTGATTCAAAATACAGAAAACAGATAGATTCTGCTTTGAAGAAATAATGAAACTCAACATTAGCCTTCTCCTTCTCCTGCCCTGCCCTGCCCTGCCCTACCCTGCTCTTCCCAACCCCATCCCCATCCCCTTCTCCTTCTCCTTCTCCTTCTCCTTCTCCTTCTCCTTCTCCTTCTCCTTCCCCTTCCCCTTCTCTTCCCACTCTTGCTGTTGCCTTTTCCCCTGAATCACCTTAATAGAAAAATAGCATATACTTCAGCTTTTTCATACATATAAAATAAACTGACTCTGGGCTATATTTATGGAAAAGTATTTACAATTTAGGTACACTGTTTAATTTTGTATCTGTTTTAGGAGTGGTATATAGACTGGTCAACATTTGTAGTAAGGTGAGACCATTATGACTTAGTACTACCTCAGGTAATAACTGCATACATATTTAATTCAGAAAGGGAACTAAGTTAAAGCTATGAATGCTATACAGGCAAAATTACAAGCAGCAGAATGGGTAAAATGCTTTCAAGTGTGAGAATCTTTTTAGATACACCATATTAGAAGTCCAGCAGAAAAGTAAAGAGACAAATAAAAACTTGCATAGTTACACAGACGAATAAAGAAGATGATTAAAAATGTGATATGGCCTTCAGAAAGTGGAAGTCGTGCCCCAAAAATGTACAAAAGAACAAGAATTCTGACAAGTTAACCATAAAACTGTAAAAAGTGAGGCCAAAACACATATAGGAGGAATGTGAAAACTACCAATAAAATCTTTTTCACAACTTTGTAAGAAATATGTGGGAGAAGCTGAGGGCTAGTGAGTGACTGGTCAAAAAGATCATTCAAGGAAATAGGTGAGAGAAACTATAAATAGTTCTTCATTTTGGTGTTTAATAGAAATGAGTCAAAGGCAATTTCTTTCCAAAGGCTTTCTTTGTAGTATCACTTTAAGGAATGATCTCTCATGGAAGCTGAAGATAGTAAAAAAAGGATAAACTGCAAAAGAAAAAGTTATTAGGACCAAGTAGTGTTTAAAAATATAAACAACCTGAATATTTACTCTTATTTATTAGAGATTGGGGACAACAGGGATGGATGGTCATGCATGCAAAAGCAAATTTAAAAAATTGCTCTGGAGAAGAACTGGGAAACTATAGGAAAGGAAGTCTGACTTTCAATAGTAAAATCAGAAAAATATATAATAAACAGAGATGGCAGGTACATAGAGTAGAATCTTTAGAATCTATAAATCTTTAGAATAAAGATAAAGCTTTTGTTAAGAAAGTCAGTTCTTATTAGGATAAAGAGCTTCCCAGAAAAAGGCAGAGAAAAGGAGGCATTCAATGAGAATGTAAATAAGGAATGAAGATGATTAAGTATACTTTTATTTAAAAAAACAGAAAAAAATATAGTGAGGTGCCCATGCAAAAGGCATTAAAGAAGATAAGTACATTTGAACTAAAATGGAAGTTCTTCTGTATTAATGGCAGAAGAAAGTATGTAACACAGTTGGAAAGAGTAAATGGTCAGTTTCCTGAAAAAAGGAGATTGTCAATGGGATCTAATAGTAGTTTGTGTTGTGACCCATTCTGTTCAGTATATTCTTAAATACATAATGTGGAATAGGTAGTGAGCAGTAAGGTGAAAAGTTTGCTGACAGTATAAATTATTGACAGTTGTTAAAAATGAAAGGTGACAACAAAAGTAGTTGCAAAAAGATGGTATGATTTTGAATTATAATGATAAAATGAAATTCAGCATTGATATATTAAGACTAATGTGCATAAAAGCAAATAAACAAAAGCTTTAACTCTTCAACAATAGGCTAAATTTAGATATTACCATTCTGGAAAGAGATATTGGAAGTTCTTATAAAATATTAATTCTTTACATGGTTGGCTAAAAGGTGGGTAGAATTACAGACTTGTTAGGTAGGATATAGAAAAGAATATATGCCACTGTCTAAAGCCGCGGTACCTCCTCAAAATGTACAAAAGATAGAGCAAAGTCACAAGGTTTTTCAGTAGTACAGAATGCTTTCCATGTATGGAAAACCAGGATTCTTCAGCTCAAGAAGGAGATGATCAAATGGAATATGACAGTGTGCTGTAAAGTTATAAATGAGAATGAGACATTAATCCAGAAAAGATTATTTATTATTTCTTATAACAGGAACTTAAGTGAGAGCACTGAATGAAAACATCAAGCATCATGTGCAAAACAAAATTAAATACTTGTCTATATAGTATATGATCCAGTTTGTAAATTGATTGTGTAAGATATTTCAGATGAATGCATACATGTAATGCACAGATATATTAGAGCTTCTTTTCCCCAGACTGATTTGGTAATGGTCCTGTAAAATCATGAACCTGTCACTAAACATTAAGAGAAAACAAACTCATGATTTAAGCTTGGCCATATGAAAACTCATTGGATTTCTTGCATGACAGTAGAATGCATAAATAACTATACACATTTCCAACTGTACTGAGTCCTCAGTTGATTATGATTGTTGGTTAAGATCCCTTACCTGAACTTTTAGGTCATTCTTTCAGATTTGGAGATTGCCAAGCATGGTGTCTAACTATTTTTCACTTAAGTGACCTGAGGGGAAAAAAAAAAAGAATGTTTTTAATTATCAATTTAATCTGATAATACACCATAATGCTTTAATCCTGACTAAAGGGTTTTGTAACATGTCTGTAGAGAGTATGATCAAGGTAGTTGCCTGACCAGATTGTTTACTTCTTCTTTTTAACTCAAGTTTTCTAAACATAGCATTCAACTTGAATTACTTGGATTTATAATGTTCATTTTTTATGTAATTGAATAAACATTTAATAATATATTTCTCTAAATTTTTGTGTGTCATGTAAGAAATACAGAGGCAGAAAAAAAACCACTGTGATAATATATAATTTCTAAGAGTACTCAGGACCCTAGCAAGACAACATTCCTCAAAATTCCCTGTCCCGAAAATGCTGCTACAAAAATGTGAAAGATTCACTGAATGTGAAAATTAACAGCTAGTTGAACTATCACTTTAATATTGAGGGAGAATTTGACTCTCAACACATTTGTTCAGCTTGGTTTTTTTATCTCCAAGCTAGCTTTTTATTTATAAATAATTCATAAAACTTTTTTTCCATTTAGTCCTGAGTCAACTCCATTGTAAAACTTTAAATGATAAGTTGAAAAGGTTTATGAAATTTCAAAAGTTAAACTTCTGTATCAAGTTCGTGAACAGCTATTTTATGCCTATTATAAAACTTAAATAATATTATTTTAATATCTAATAATAACCATAAAGAAAAACAGAAAGAAAAAAATCTGTTCCTTTTACTCTGATAATATTTGAAGTTTTGATCACCTTAAGAAATATTGATTTGATTCTTATATGCAAGTTAATTTCTGACTGCCAGAAAAACAGGAAATAATGATAGTTTTTGAATGTATATATTTTTGTATGAATGTTAAGTTTCGGTTAGTACCTAATGCCAACTCAGGATGTTATAACAGTATTTGAAGCATTTGAATTTACATTGTTCTGAAATTAATGAAGCTATTCTTATAAGCATAAATGTGCACCCAGTGATTATTCACATCAGCTTTCCTTTTCTGAGATTTCCATATTTTGATGGTTGACTGATAAAGTTAGCTAATAAAATCAAGACCCATAAACAGTTTATTTGAAATGCTCTACAGCTCTGGCTACCTGGTGGTACATTCTGGTGGTTTGTTACATTCATACTTTTTGGACATCTACACTTGCTCTCCACTACTACTCAAGTCTTTGCGCTTTTTACTCCACATTGTCTGTTGATTCTGAAAAGAGTAACTTCTAATACACTTTTTCAGAAAGATGCTTCAACAAAAATGCTGGTAAAGGTCAAAAACTCATTTGATTCACCACTGGCTTAGCATGTGTTTAAATCTCCTCTAGAAGTTTAAAATTCTCATCTCCTTCAGGAATTTAATATTTGAAGAGATCACTTGGTCACCAGGTTCCCTGTCTTTGCAGGCAATTATGAAAAATCATTCCCTTTGTGAAATGAACTGCAATGAAATAAAACTTCATATCAAAGGAGCTTGGGATTTTTTTTCCAATCTTCTACTTCTTGAGAGACTATTTCAGAACATCAGTCCCTGCTGTTTATTTTTATTTCATATTTGTAGCCTAAGCTGGCTCTAGGAAAAATCCATTGCTACATATGAGGCAGTCTCATTCCCTGCTGAAAAAGATCACATACAGTGCTTAATTAAAAAAAAAAAAAAAGAAATAACTGTGTTTCATTTGCTGTATCCATATTTTACTGCAAAGAAGACCAAATGAAAAAACCTAATAATCTCACAATATACACTATTATCTAGTGGACATATTTTCTTAGGTACTCAAGAGATGGGAACTAATGTCAGCTGTGTTCAGACAAAGGATTCCCTTCTGTCATATGAACTGGCATTAATATTTTGTGGTTTTATTAATTTTTAGTGAGTTTAAAAAAGAATGCAGCATATTTCTTTTCATTCTTTTTGTTCATAATATTTTGCATAGACTGATATGTTTAATGGAAGTTGTATGTTAAATAAGTAATTAGCCTATGAAATATCACAATAATAGGGTTTTGGTTCAACTGATATTCAAACTAAGTTCTATTAGGAGATGTTGTAATGGCATAAATTGGAAAACGTCTAAGTTTTATAGTAAAGTATGCTTATAGGACTAACTGTGACTTTTCTTTTATGTTAGATTTTTCAGTCCTTATTTTACTAAACATAGGGAGGTAACAACATCAAGATGCAACATGCTCCACATTTACATCTTTTACTTTTTAAGTCTTCTTAACATCAAGAGCATGTCTCTCCTGCCAAGCAGTGATCGTCTTAATCTAAGATTTAAACCAGAGATGTAACTAAAAAGCATGCGTGTCATGGCTATCACTTTATTTTGTTCAGTTATTCTCTGATAGATTTAAATACATGAGTGACTTACTTTTGGGTCTGCTTATATTATTGTGAGTCACCTTATTTTTGTTAGGAATTTGTTATCTGTAAGTAGGCCTCCCTTTTTATCTTCGAAGTTATATAAAATAGTTTTGTGTTCTTTTTCTTTACTTCTCTCATCATTCCACCCTTTAAATCAGTGGATAATGTTTGTCTTTTATTGAGACTCTAATGATTTCTTGGCCACACTGGGTAATATTACATTTCTCCTTGTAGTTTCTAGAAGTAAATATTCTACTTTTTTTTTTGCAGGTGTTGGTTTGGAAAGGTGTATAACTCATGTGTAGCATTACTGACAAAAATAGGAACACATTACAAAATGTAAGCAATACAAATACCCCAAACATGGTCTTGGTCTTGTTGTACTAGACAGTGGACTAATATATGGGTTCAAGAGGAGACTAGACTAGTTCATGTAATAGAAATTCGCTGGCAGTCATTAAATGTGTACATACTGGATCTGGTTGGGGTTGAATTAATTTTCTTCATAGCAGCCCGCATGTTGCTGCGTTTTGGATTTGTGATTAAAACAGTGTTGGTAACACAGCAGTGTTTCGGCTATTGCTGATCAGTACTTAGACAGTGTCAAGACCTTCTCTTTCTTCCGCTCTGCCCACCCCGCTAGCAATTAGGCTGCGTGTGGGCAAGAAGTTGGGAAGGAATGCAACCAGGATGGCTGACCCGAACTGACCAAAGAGATATTCCAGGCCATATAACATCGTGCTCAGCACTAAAACTGAGGGGAGGGTTTTTCTGGGGAGGTAGCCATTGCACAGATGTTGGCTAGGCATTGGTCTACTTGTGGGAGGTGGTGAATTATTGACTTTGCATAGTTTGTTTTGTTGTTTTACTTCTTTCCTTTACATATTAAACCACCTTTATCTCCACCCACAACTTTTCTTACATTTGCTCTTCCTATTCTCTCCCCCTCCCACTTGGCGGGGGGGGTTGTTAACCAGGGTCTCTCTGGTGCTTAGCTGCTGGCCAGGGTCAGCCCACCACAGCATAGAAATCACATATGAATCAAGATGTTTCTGAGGCATGGTTGACTGTAAACCAGGAGAGTACTGGTGGCAAGTATTATTGCAAGCTTTCCCTGATTATCTTCCAGGCATCTGCTTTTGTCAAGGCTCAGAAAAAGGATATTGGATTCATTCAACCTTGAATCCAAAAAGTATAGATTCTTTTAGATTTGCATTTAAGATAGTGCCTAGGTAAACATGCCAAAAAAATCATAACCAAAGGAATGGAAAAGAAGATTATAGAGTACAGAAAACATATCAGATGTCTTGCAGTTTTAGCAGTCTTTGCATGTGTATTTCTCTGCCTTATGTGTTTGAAATAGTCTTTATTTTTGAGATTTTATAATTATAATGTAGAATGAGTTCAGTTCCTCTTTCCTCCTCTATCCCAAACAATATTGCTCCTTGACTTTAACTTCCCAAATGACATTCCCATTCAGAGAGGCTGCTGACCCATACTCATAACATATCCTACAAGGACTCCCACATCATTTTATGATTAAAAATATTTATTTTTTGCATTTCCCTTGACAACCAACAAATTCAAAATACAATGTCCAAGCACCTCTAAAAAATGTTTGCTAAGAGTAATGTATATTGTTTCATGTGTGCTTTTCCAAATGAAATGTCTGTCACAGAAATTATAGTTATTTGATATAAATAAAATGGGCTAGTTTCCATTTTCTCTTTAACATATTAATCTCAACTATTTTTCTTATTAATCAGGTTGGTCAGAGAATGCAATTTACATTTGGCAGAACATTTTTAAATCAGAGTAAATACAAAAAATTCCTCAATATTGACTGAAACAGAATATAAGCTTCAGAAATAATGTTATAGGATAAAACACTTTATAGTGAACTCCTTCATATTTTTAAACGACCAAAGACATAGTGATTGAAAAGTTTTCCACTAAGGTAGTTCAGAAATTTCAAGGCCTATCATGTAACAGAAACACTTCCTCCTTTTTGACTGTTAAATGAAAGTAGATCAATTAAAGTTGCTGTTCTTTAATTTAATTTGTCATTCCAAACAGTCACAGGAATATATTACTGTCATATTTTATTACTAATGTCAAGTATTATATTAATATTATCAAAAATATTTCCAACAGTAATTATATTCACAGCTTCTCCAGCTTGTCAAGGATAAGACATATAACAGACACTAATGATATAATTTTGTGGGACAGATTATTCTTTAGATGTTCCTAAATACATTCTTTTGATCTACTGAAATTATCTAGCCCACATATGTATTTACAATTTTTATTTATTACAACGCAGTATATTTTTTAATCTAATTCTATTGATAACCTTATTTTGCTACCACTCCATTTTGCAGTATCACCGTGCCTAAAATAGTGTTGGCTACTGAATATTTATTTTAATTGTTGCTCGTATGAACATAGCCTTACTGCACAACAACCTTATAATGAACTTTGGTATTAATACTTAATTGTTATCTTCTCAACACACATTTCAAATGAACAGGCTAATTGCTTCTGTTAGTCAAAAACATAAACCTTTTTCATTTCAGATGTAACTACCATGTATTTCTGTCCAAGGTCATATATTTGTTTCTGCCATAAGAAACTAATAGGACTTAGGTAAGTTATTAAAAAATATAATTGGTTTATGCTTGTGGAGCTGTTTGTATCCATTATGCTGAAAGCCTTCATATAAACCACACATGAAAATATTAATATAGTCAAAATCTATTAATGAAACCCAATTCAAATATACAAAAGGAATTACTATGTCTTTGTAGTTGAGATATTTCCTCAATACCAGAAATTAAAATATTGAACATCAATATAAAAATGATCTAGACTAAGTTATATCTATTATGGAAGACTTAATCTAAAAACCTTACTTTCCTTATTTTATTAGACTTTTTTTGCTATCCCATCATTGGTGTGAAATAGTCACATTTTCACTCCTGAAAAGAACTGTGACTATTTTCAGAAAGCTCTTACACAACCTCAATGTTCATGCAAGATTATTAGCACAGTTCTTGAACCAAAATGATCTGGACATATTGCTGATTTTCTGCTACAAGTTACTCAATTACAATCAAATAATAATCCTTATATTCTTTCCTTTTTTTTTATGTCCAACTTCTGTACACAACAACTGCTCTGCCTATCAAACAGGAATGACTCTACCATGGGTCCATAATCACATGGGCCACCACCTAGACACACGTTAGATTAGATTTAATTCTTTGGATACATATCTAGGCTGAATTTTCCTCCTCTGTGAAAGTTACTGATTACTTTTTCTTGTAGCTGTTGGCTGCTGAATTTTATGAAGTTTATTTCTGCATATGCAACTTTTTTCTATTATGGTTAAATTTCTATTTACCAACCTTTCAAATAAAGAAAGACTCCCTTCTTGCTGCACCAGAAGATGCCATTTTATGTTCAACTTGTTGCGGAAAAGACAAGAGAGATAATTATAGTGTTGCCTGTGAGAGGCAATTGCTGCGAAATTTTTCATTTCTAAAAGAAAGGTCATTCCAACTGCAAGTAGTTATTGTTCTGTGTGTGAAAATGTAACACTTCACATGCTACCACATCAGTCCTGTGAACTTTGGGTTCTTCTTTCCATAGCAAGTTATACCACTGAAAGAAAAGGAAAGTAATTCTAAATACTATGGATTCTTCATATATATTTTATTCCATAAAGCAAGAATGTCTCTTTCTGTGATTTCTTGCTTTAAAATCTGTATGATTGGTTTTCATAATTATGTTTAAAGACATCTGAATTGAAAAAAGACAAGAAATAATTCCAAATCCATGCAGTTTTAATATATTTATCTGTAGAATGTAAAGATTAGAAGGACCATTGACGTAATTAAACTTAATGTTCACAGTCTGACTAACATACGAAATGGAATAATTTTATCTTTCTGTCTATTTGTCTATTTGTTATTTCTTTTAATTGCCATTGTATATTATCTTGATTTTTTTTTTTTAGATAAGTATCAGGCTCTGTTCCACAATCATTACTCAGACATTACTCAGAGAAACTTTCCATTAAAAAAAAAAAAAAAAAGGATACTTGATTGCATTCAGACCAAAGACTTTAGTTCACTGGTTGTGATTCCCACTAAAAATAAACTCTGATCACTGCATTTTGTTAAACCTTTCTGAAACAAAATATTCATTTAAATATATATGAGAATTCTTATTAACTAGTAAAGCAGAAGAATTATGTTGTATGTACAGCCACTTTGCCCTCTGTTGCAACGTAGTCATTGTACCTCTGTGATGAAATATAGCTATGATTTAACAGAGTAAGGCAATGCTTTCTACCATTTTAATGAAAATAGTAGTGTAAATTGTGAAAAACAAACTTTGGTTTGGGCAGAGTACACAATTAGCCTTTTAGTAATAAAGAAATGTTAGCATTTCCAATGAGCATGAGATCAATAGGATATTAATTTTATAATTTTATCTGTGTGAAGTTGCTTGCACCAGCTATGTGTCTTCCTCTCCCTGAACTTAGGTGCCTGTTCAATACTTACTCACAGGGAAAACCATCATTCACTGAATGATGACCACTGCCAGAAGTACTTGTGCAGAAATTTCAGAGGAAATATCTCTTAGATGATGGTTATCAGTTTGAGTGACCCGTTGAGGTCACAAGCCAAAATAATGTATGACAGAGTATTATTACACTCTCAAAGGTACTTTCGTAAGGTCTGTTTTTTTCTGAGACTTAGGGCTTGGGGTTTTTTTATTATTATTTATTTAACATACCCCATCTCCCCATCTGTCCTTCTTTTATTCTTCAGTTAACTGGAAGATTTACTTAAACAAGTCACGAAGATCCAGCTTCCTTTATGAATATTCTTACCCCACAGTCACTACAGCAGCACCATTACTGTTTACAGCCACTTTGACTTTGTATTGCTTCAGCCAAAATTATGTTGGCTGTATACTGAAGCAGGAAACTTTTCTTCCTAATGATCTCATTAGACTGTGATGCATACTCTGCCCAGGGAGGTCATCAAAGCCATGTCATCAGCATTATTTAAACCTTCTACCCCTCTTAATCATTTTTATTATAGCATTGTCTACAAACCCAAGTTAAGATTGGAAATCCCATTGTACTGGGTGCATAGTTAAGTGCAGTCCTTGCCCTGAAGAGCTTAACATCTAATTAGATTAGACAGCTGTGACAAAGATGTTCAAAATGTCACAAACATTTTTAAAGCTTACCACAGGTTTGCCACCAATACCACCTCAGGCTTGAAATGTAAAAAACATAAAATAGCAGGACCAGGATTTTCAAAGAAATCTGACGCTTGCACACAAAATAGGAAATAAGTGCCTGAAGTGGGATAAGTTAGAGTCTAGAAATTTGCATTCACAATTCTCACCCTCCCCCTTTTTGACTTGTGCTGCTATTTTCATCTCTAGGATAAAATTACGTTCTTGACATACAGCAAATAATGCTTTATCTACCTCCCTCATTTAAAAAGACTGACATTTTTGAGTAACTTTATAAATTAGACACAAACCTGAGGTAAGCATAGATAATTTGTGCTGTGTGTCCAAACACAACCTAAATCCTTATGCACACAAAAACATCCATATACACTGGTGTTTGATGGTATAAGCATTATTAAAGGCACAAAGGATGTTTCAACACTGGCAACATTTTTTAGTGGTTTACCTATCTAGGCAGATTTAACCCCTGGCTCACTGGAGAGAGGAAGGAGCATGCAGTCACCCAGATCTGAAATCTGTTAGTTAAATATTATGAACAGTTCATCTCAGTGGGCATCTCAACAATGAGTCACAATACACTCACATACTTTAAGTGTAATTACTTATACCAGTCTCAACACTGTGGTACCCAACTTTCTCACAGAGAGGTATTAGGCAGTCTGACTAGTATTTGTTGGGTACGGTTTGTTCTCCACTTTGTCCTTTCCCCAAAAGAGAAATTCTGTGTGCAGTAATATAATATGGTTTAGTAGCATTATATAAATGTGAGAAACAGTGTGAGAGAGAGTTGGGATGAAAGAGAGAGAGACCACACTCTCTTTAGCTCTCCAGAGATATAACAGTGTGAAAGCACATACGAATATGCAAGCATGTCACCTTCTTGCTTGAAAAATGAGAAAATCTAATTAAAGTTTACACAACTGTGGATTATCTATAATTTACCTGCAACTCATAAAATGTATATAGTAGAATTTAGCCATCATTTTAATTGTGTGTCACTTACTATATCGGTGTATTGCTTTCACCATTATACATCAAGTTGTATTTTCTATGTACTAATTTTTTGTGCATTATTACCACCTGACTACATTTAGTATTAAATTTCTCTAAATGGTGAAAGAAGGATTTAGGAAGACCTCATATGGCACCCATTGATTGAACAGAGTTATTGCCTAGTGAGCTGGGACAGAAGAGAAGAATTAGAGTACATGAGCTGTCTATGAGGCAGAAAGCATGTGTGAGCCTTGTAATCAAATGTTTCAGTGATTAAACAGAAAGCAAAGCACTCACTGTGTTCATGTTCCATGGAGACATCAGGCTTCAAACTTTTTCAGAGTTCAGTGAAGCAAACTGTAATGAGAAAGTCATTGGAGAGAAGATCAAAGAATATTTTTTCTAGGGAGACCTAAAATCCATGTTGTTTTTTCATTCAGGAAAACCTTATTTAGGCTGTTGTTCTTGCACATCCACCTCCATTGCTGAAATATGTAACCTTTAAATGAATTATTAAATAGCCAAAAGCTAAGAAAAGAATGGCACTATAGCCTGGTGATCATGGAATTTGCCAGTCTGAGGAATATCTAGATCCCAATGAAAGGATGCTGTGACTTTTTCTATTTATAATAAAAATCCAAGTACTTCAGTATCTACTCCAAAACAAAAGTTCAGTACAATATAGTTTAGTAAACTCTAATTGAATATGGAGAAAATTGGTCAGATATAAAATCATGCCAAAACATCTAAGCAAGTTAAGAGAACTGTTTTGATCATTTTGTTAGAAAAGAAGGGCTGACTATGGAAGTGTATTGGGTTTACGTGGCAAAGTTCTGGTAGTGGGATGAGGCTGCAGGGATGGCCTCTGTGAGGAGAGACCAGGGGCTATGTCAGGCACAGCTGGTTCCAGCCAGCTCCAAAATGGACCCAACACAGGATCATCAGCCAAGCTGTTGATACCTCTGTAAGAAAAGGTAAAAAACACTGTGCAGCAGCTGTCAGAGAGAGGAGCGAGAAGAAGTGAGAGAAACAACTATGCAGACACTAAAGTAAGTGAAGGGGGGGGTGGGGGGTGGTGCTCCAGGTGCTGGAGCAGAGATTCCCCTGCAGCCCGTGGTAAAGATCACTGGGAAGCAGATTGTCCCCTTGCAGCCCATGAAGGAACATGCCAGGGCAGATGTCCTCACTGTAGCCTGTGGAGGACTCCACACCACAGCAGGTGGATGTGCCCTGAAGGAAGCTGTGACCCTGTGGAAAGCCTACCCTGGAGCAGGCTCCTTGCAGGAACTGTTGCCCATGTAGAGCAGCCCACACAGGAGCAGGTTTTCCGGCAGGACCTGTGGCCCATGGGGGATCCACGCTGGAGCAGTCTGTTCCTGAAGGACTGTATCCCATGGAAATGGCCCATGCTGGAGCAGTTCATGAAGGACTGTGTCCTGTGGGAGGAATCCCACGCTGGAGCAGGGGAACAGTGAGAGGAGGAATGAGTGGCAGAAATGAAGCTTTATGGACTGACCACATCCTCTATTCCCCATCCCCTGTGCCACTCACGGGGAGGAGGCAGAAGAGTCAGGAGTGAAGGAGTGAAGTTGAGCCCAGGAAGAACATCGGTGGGGGGAAAGAGTTTTTAGTTTTGTCTCTCTTTCTTATCATCCTACTCTATTTTTAATTGGGAATAAATTAAATTAATTTCCTGAAGTCCAGTCTGTTTTGCCCCAGACGGTAATTGGTAAGCCAACTCCCTGTCCTTATCTCAGCCTGTGAGTTTTTTCGTCTTATTTTCTCCCCCTGTCTTATGGAGGAGGGGAGTGAGAGAGCAGCTGGGTGGGGGTCTGGCAGCCAGCCCACAGGTCAACCCCACAGGAAGAAAATCTTTCAAGGAGACATGGAATGGAAAGTGAGAAAGATCAAGAAAGACATTGTCACCGAAAATCGGGAATGAAACTCCTTAACACTGGGTGTATTAAAGAGCAAGCAGGCATTACTTTATTAGGCGCCGGGTGCATGGGGGATCTCTCCACCTAGCATGCACACCATACGTTGCATCAACCATCCCTTCTATGGTTCTTCGATATGCATCACATTTCTTGGAACAATCATACATATTCATTACATTTCCCAGAACTAACTATAATATCTGCATAGTCTTTCACGCATGCGTTTTGAGTCCTTTAGGAGCTTCTACAGGGGTCTCGGGTGGTTTCTAGTGGTCTCTGCAGGAGGTGAACTTTTCTTGAACTTTTCACAAATTGGCTCATCACCACCTTTTGTTACAGTTCTGGTTGTCCTTGTCTGGTTTCTGCTAGTTCTTATCCATCTCATGATGTGCTCATTAGCTTAGGCCTTGTATGCTTGACGTATGCTTGATTAATCCAGCCGTTATCTATCAACTATTCACAACAACATGAGACAGTGGACTGAACTTGTGCCTCAGCTTGGAAAAAAAATCAGGAATGAATTAATAGGTATGCAGCAATTTTGTTTATCAGATTGGGATCAGTCCTTTAACCAGAGTGCTAAATAAGAATGATTAATGTCAGATGTTATGTTATAACTTTTTTTTTTCTGAATTTGTCATAAATACAGACTTCTTTAAAAAAAAGAATAAATATATTAATTGCAAAGCAAATGTAATAAAGTATAAAAAATCTGTGGTTGCATACATGAAAAACAATTAATTTGTGTCCCAATTTAGCCTGAAATTCATAAAATAAGTTTGCTATCTGAAAAAGAATAAATGCCATCATCGTAAAGAGTCATAATAGCTAGTTCTTCAGACTTTTCTTGCCGTGAGTTTTTGATTTTTAAATAGTGATGAATATATGCAGAGTATTTGAGCTTTTTTAAAGTTAGCTTCAAAATAAACAATTTAGAAAAAACAGCAAATGCCTCAGGTTGTTTCAGGTATTTCTTCTCTTTTCCATATTGAAGGCATGAATCTATATGAAACAACATGAAAGACACAGCAAAACCAGTTAATGGAATGACTCATGGCTTAAGGCCATGATTCTAGATATACGCAAGCACATTTGGAATAAACATGTACTCTAAATAAGCTGCACATTAAAACATTCATAGCCAGCATTACATAAACTTATTAAATACATGTCTTTGAATCACGAAATTCTGAGTAAGTGCTCACATTTAGAATTATTGCTCATTATTTTAGCTCCAAATTTGTGATTTACTGCAAAATACTATTTAATTAGCAAAGTTAAACAAATGTTAATCTAAACCAGTACTATTTGAAATACTGACTTTTTTCAGGGTCATTTAAGAGATGAAATTGGAAGGGAAAGCACCTTAAAAAGTAGCCATGAAAATATTTTTTTATGATAGAGGCAAGATCCTTTACTAACCATGATTTGGGCAAGATCCTTTACTAACATTACAAAAAAATAGGTAGTCTAAGAAAATAGGTTCTGATTTTCACATGTCAATGGAAAAAATAATCTCTTCACCCGCAGGAGCACTGCAATTGGATGTACTGTTTTTCTCTGTGAAAAACGGCTTTCTAAGAAGCAACAGGCAGGCTACTTCAGGATTTAGACAATTATGTTTTCCAGTGACTCAATACAAATTTCAAAGAATGGAAGAATGCCTGCTTTGGTAGCTTGGTTCAGCTGCTGGATATTATCCAGCATGTAATATCCTTTTCTCAGGAAGCAAAACACTAAAAAAAAGGTTTCCTCCTTAGAGCAAGTCCACTGAAAACATAGTTCTGCTATAGCTGACTTAAAACACGAGCACACAATAACAACAATATTTTTGCAAAGCAATAAGTGCAACCACCCTCTAAATTAGAAAAATAAGCTCCTTAATCTTGTCTAGAATGTTCTTGAAGTTGTATAATGGGTCCTATCAGTCTCTACAAGTTAGTATTACATGATCTTTGTCATCAGCCACTGAGATAAATGCACGGAAATAACTAGATGATAAAATGATACGTGTATGATGGTGTCTTACAGATGATAGCTTCAGAAATGGAAGAAAATACTGCTATCAGTTGAATTAAGATGAGATTATGCTTTCTTGACAATTGGTACCTATTTAAATTAGAACCATATACAGTGATGCACCTATCATACAACTTACTTTCAGTAATATGTAAGTTATACTAGAGTTTCAAATGCTTTTCAACTGTAATTTTTAGTATATTCAAGGTCACAAACATAGGTGTGTCATGGGTCTATGCACATTCTTTGCTGGCAGTTACAGTACAGCAATGCTTACTACTTTTCAGTGGAAAGCGGGGTTGAAGCTTTCAAGACTACAGTTCATTAAACCAGGAGAACATTTGGTCTTATAAATTTGTCACAAAGTTGCAATATTTTCTCTTCTATCTTGCTTATAACCCAAATCTATCTTGCTTATAAGCCAAAAACAATTTCTAGCAATGGAACAGTGATGGGGTTTGATTCTACAGTATAGTACAAATTTAATTAAGTGATGCACATTCTAAATAAAGAAAATGGTTTAGTCTCCTGGCATTTCAAATGAGAAAATTCAATCACAAGAACAATGAAACATAGCCATTTTACTTATTTATTTATTTCACTCTTGGTCTCCAAAGTTTTATTTTATTAGCCTGCCTGATATTTCACAACTATTCTGCCAGCTTGTAGATAACTTAAATAAGAATTGAACATATATTTATGACAGCTAAAAACACCATCATTCACTTTACTTTATCTCATCCATAGAGAAACTTTATTTTATTTGGATTATATTAAATTCCAGGCCAATTGCAATTTATGCTGTGGTCTAGTGAATGCCATCTCTGATTCTTAAGATGAGCCACACTTAAAATAGTTATCCAACTAGCCTATATAAAATTCAGCTAACATACAATAATTTATTATAGCTATAATCAATTAATTAAAAATAACAGATAATGAAGTCGATTAGAGACTTTTCAAATTATCTGTGGAGATATCTGTTTGTTCAGACAAAATAACAGGGCTTTGTATTCATCTGTTTCTTCAGCTATGTTTTGCCTGCATGGAGTGACAAACTATCACTGTCTCCATCTTCTTACATCAGTAGGACCTTGAATGGTTTTAACGTCTAGGATTTTGGGGAAAAAATCCTAATGATACCATTACAGCATACCAGTGCGTACCAGTGAAGAAAAATTAAAGGCTGTAGTCTGAATACAGTTTTACAGTACTTGAACATAAACTCAGAAGAATATGCACATACTTACATGTGTATTAACAGCATATGCTTGGAAACAGTAAGACTTAGCAACATTAAATTGATCAAGCAACAAACATATCATTCTGGCAATCCCTAATGAGGGTAGGCAATAATATTTCATCTTAGCATTCTTTTTAATCAACTATTTACCCTTACCGCAGTAACTTAAGAAACAGCAGTTAGGAAAGATCCTACCTTCGCCCACATATACTGCTAAATCTTTGCTTAAAAATACATGCATTATTTGTAGCATCTGCTCAGACTGAATATGTGAGTTGAATTTTTTTGTTAGTTCATTTTTCTTAGCAAGCAACCTGATCTCATATTTTCATGAGAGTGTCAGTGCATAGTGGCTTTGTAAGTCTGAAGCTTGATATTTCTCATCAGTTTTCTCTAATGCCCAAATGAAGCAAAAGATATTCCTTCTTTTCCCTCCTTTCTACTCCTTCCTTTCTCTCCTTATCAAATTGTTAATGGTAAGCAAAGGCCCTTCCTATTTAAGTTACCTACCCTGCTGAAATGCAAGATAGATTTGACCACCTTTCCCTGGCCTGCAGTCACAGATTTTCAGTGAGAAAACCTACATGCACAAAACAGAAGCTCTCATGGGTCACATACCCATATGATATTCTTAAATCAATAGTATTTCAACTTGTGCCAACCCATTGCCTCTTGTTCTTTCACTGGGTACTACTGAGGAGAAACTGGCTTCCTCTTGTTTACTTCCCCAGCCAGGCATTTACACATATTGGTAAGATTCTCCCGACACCCCCATCCCACACAATGAAACTGAACTTGCAACTAAGTTTCTCACTTCTTGAAACTAAACAGTCCCAGCTCTTGCAGCCTCTACTTGTTATGTCAGCTGCTCCAGATGATCTTTGTGGCCTTTCACTAGTTTCACTCCTATATGCTCATGTCTCTCTTATACTTGGGAGCCCCGAACTGGACACAGTATTCCAGGTGTGTCTCACCAAGGCTTAGCAGAGGGGAAGGATCAGCTCCCTTGACCTGCTGGTGATAGCCAGTATCCCAGCATACCATTAGTCTTCTTTGCTGCAAGGGCACATTGCTGGCTCATGGTCAACTTGGTGTGCACTAGGATCCCCAGGGAATTTTCAGCAAAGCTGCTTTCTAGCTGGTCTGCCCCCAGCATGTACTGGTGCATGGGGTTGTTCATCCCAGGTGCAGGACTTCGCATTTTCTTTTGCTGAACTTCATAAGGTTCCTCTCAGCCCAGTTCTCCAGCTTGTTGAGGTCCCACTGAATAGCAGCACAATCCTCTGATGTATTAACCACACCTCCTAGCTTTGTATCATCTGAGAACTTGCTAAGTATGCCCTGTCCCATCAAGCAGGTCATTAATGAAGATACTGAACAGTGTTGGCACCAGTATTGAACCCAGTGGTATACCATTTCTGACTGGCCTCCAACTGGACTTCATGATGCTCATCACAACCATTTGAGCCTGGCAGTTCAGCCAGTTTTCAATCCACTTCAGTGTCTGCTTATCCAATCTAATCTGTACTTCATCAGGTTGTCTATAAGGGTGTTTTAGGAGACTGTGTTGGAAGCCTCACTAAAATTAAAATAAATAATATACATTGCTCTCTGCTCAACCACCGTAAGCAGTCATTTCATCATGGTTTTTCACTGTTTCTAATTGTGGCTCACTCCACTATCCTGAACAAGTCACGTATGTTATGGATTTTGCATTTTCTTACTTTTTTTTTGACTGTCTACACCTTTATCATCATGTTCTTTAGTCTAAGACTGATTCTGAGTATTTATCATTCCTAATTGTTGTTTATTTTGAAATACTTTTCTAAAATCACCTCCAAACTATTTTTTTTTTTTAGTATGGAATGACTTCTTCAGTCTCTTCATTAATGTGCCTTCCTATTTAATTTGCTTATTTATAAACAGTGTCTTGGAACAGAAGCCACAGAAAATCTCCTCCCATTCTGCAAGAGGCAATACCAAGTTTCAAAAGTTTCAGCCTCTCCACTAATAACTGAATGCAGAAGATCTTCTCGATCCTGAAATATACAGAATAAAACCAGACTAACCCTTCTTTTAACATGTAAAGCTTGTATTTTAAATAACCTCTATATAAAACTGACAACAGTAAAGCATTTCAAAATTTTAAAGATTGTTTTGCACAGAGCAAAAATAACAGTACCAGCTAGTGTTAACTTATCATAATAAAAGATATTTTCAAGACTATTTATATAAAGGTCATCATCTTTTTAGATAGTTATGAAACATCTTTGCTTTGTCCTCACTAAAATAACTGCTTCCTTCCTTCATTCTTAATATGTTTTTCCTTGTTTTGGTAGATCAGTAGTTAAAAACAAATTGCTAGAGCTACAAGTATTTAATTAACATAACAAAAAAGTAATTCTATCCTTCTGGGATCTCCTTTTGACTCAAATACATTTAGAGATGATGAGGGGTACCTTTCATAGGTCCCTTTTGAGAAGTTATGTGCTCAAGTCACGTTTACATTAAAAAGATTTGTTTGTCTAGCTCCCTGTACACCATTTTGAAGACCTGCTTCTTGGAATATCAAATTATGTTTTATTTGATAGATGTGAAGTCTGGTAAGAATACCAGAGTGAATTTTGTTGCTTGCTTGTCCTTCAGTTCAAAACTAGCATTTTGCAGTTCAAAACTAGCATTTTGCAAGTTATTTAACTTAGACTGATAGGCATATAGGAACTGAAACTACATAGGCTTTCAAATACCTTTACTAAAATATTATCATATTTAGAAATACCTGATAGCACTGGCGGTTTGGGTTTTTTTTATTACTGTGAGAAATAACTTTTTTTTTTCTTACTTTTAGAAGTTTCTGTTATGCAAAGAGCAAAAATAAAGAGGCATTAAAGATGGAAAAATAGTGACATTTAAGATCAGCTTTGATGGTGAAATATGCAGTTTATGTACCTGTACTTCATAAAAGTAAGTCCAACAGATTCTTAAGCCAGGAAACCAATAATCTTCTATTTATAGTCAAACTGTGAATAAATACACTGTGTCAATTTAGGGGTCACACTGAACTGGGTCACACTCACAATGAGAGCAATTCCTGTAATCAGCAAAATGTCCTTCTCATATATTTTTACATATATAAATATATTTTTATATAGATATATATTTAATCTTAGCATTAACTGAATCCTAGTGCCCCTAAAGAAAATATGAAGCCTCCGGCTGAAACCAATGGGGACAACCTTTGGTCCCTACAGGTTGCAGAAATTCTTCTTTTCTTAATGGAGGAAAGTATTCAAACCGTTTTGCTGTATCCAAATAATTTTGCTGCTCTGTCACTCTCTGGTTGTCTTCTTTCTCTGACATTTTTCCATTTTGTTCATGTCCTCTTCTATAACCTGAAATCATATTGACAATTAATGGAAAAATGTACTGGAAGAAAGTGATTAAGGTGACCAACTTATTTAAAACAAGTACTCATTAAGATGAAAAAGAACAGCTACTTCATCTTAATTCTTCATTTTTCCCACTTAATATCTGTATTTATTAAGAAATTGCTTTGAAGATATAATTATTTTAGGAAGGGGAAAAAAAAGAAGAAATAACAACAACAAAAAAACAAGCCTGGACTGAAACATTTATTACAAGTAAGTCCATAATAACTTGCAAGGAACTCAGATGAAGGATTGCTTAGTGCATGAGGGAAGTGTTTGGAGGAGGTGGTGGGAGTTTGGTCAGTTTGCATAGGACTGAATTACTAGTTATAGTTACAGTATCTCTGTTAATATTTTTAATTGTTTTTCTAATTTATTTTTTCAGCCAAAAGTTTCTTTATTTCAGATAATAAGATAAAATAAGGACAAAAGTATTCATGGGAGAAATTAGATTATAATGTTTTTGTAACCCTTTGTTTTGATGGTTTGGCTGTTCTTGTGAACGCCCTTTACTGAATCTGCAAAAACCAACCTTAATTTGCTCACTTCATAAATATCTGAATAATCACAATGTACACCTGATCAGTAAGACTAGAGCGTAACAACTCATCTTGTACGGCACATTTGAGTTTCTTTCCATTTCTAGTGCTGAATAGAAGCACAAGGCATGCACCATCCATAGAAAATAACCTGACAGGAGCCCACTGAAAGCAAAAACCACTGAAGAGCTTTGCTGGAAGTTCTTCATCAAGCTCTTTGAAAGTAAAGTATGGCTCTGGGACCCCATCTTTCCTGTGCTTTTGGTCACCACTTAGTAGTTTGATAGAGAAAAGCAGAGGGCAAAAATTCAGAGTGTGGAAAAAAAAAAATAGATTGGGACTTGAAGTCTGCAGAAAGTGGGAGCATAGGAACTAGGACTGAGTGAGAAAGAGGGCTGTAACTGCATGGAAAAGAAATTACAACAGAAGGAAAGAAAAGTTGGAATTGGTTGGACATCGAGACTGTGACTAGTAAATGTGATAGAAGGAGCTGAGGAAAAGGGAGAGATGCAGGCAGAGTGTTGGAGTGGGAGAAGGAGACAGACTGCAGCGAGAAGCCCCTAAACAGAGAATGGGCTGGACTGACAATAAGTCAAAGAACCTGGATGACCACCACAGGGTAAAAATGTGACACAAGACTTCAGAGAAATGGGCAGAAGAGCGTGCTCACAAAGGCATACTGTAGATTGCAGATTATGGAAACAAAGCTGTTTTTCCCTGATGTTTACGAGTATTTGGAGCACGTACTGGCACAGCATGAAGTGTGAATAATGTGAGGTAAAATGTAAAGCAAACTGAGAGAAAGACTTTGTCACATTCTTCAGCCCTCCCATTCTTTGGAGCCAGGAAGCAAAACTTGCAATACTTTGAGACGTTATCATTTAAGCATGAATTTAACATGGTCTTGGAGAAAAAAAACACAATGGTGTTATGTTTAAAAAGCTACCATATAGAAGGTAAGCAGTTGTCATGTTTTGCCTTTGTCATATTATTGATAGTTTGAAGAATTAGAATTATATGCATTAATGTGTCACATAGTTATGAATATATCACTCACTTCATTTATTATTATTATTACCTTATAATAAATTCTATTATTACATGAGAATGCATAGGCTATCTCATGAAATAACCCATTCTAGATTACCTTCTACATTATATTTAATTTAAAAGAAGTTATTATTATTTTGCAAGATATTTTTGCAGGACATGATCTTCTCCAATTCTTTAGTTAATTGCTACCCTGTGCTATAAATTGTTTTAGTGATCTTCATTTAAGAAGCTCTGGCCTCTCCATTCTCTGTGATAGGCCTTTCCCATTTTGCACTGAAAAAAGCCTCAGGCTAAACCTATGCCCTTTCTTTGTCCCATGAATTTTATTCTAGTTTAGCTGTGATTTGAAATATGAAGACATTATTTCCCTTCTCTCATTTCTTAGGAGAAGTGTAACATTACACAGTAGTAGAAGCTGAACCCAAATATTTCATCTCTTCTGAAAGGACAACATCAGCAGCAGCAGGTTCTGTGGTGGGGAGATGGAGAGGCACATTTTAGCTAGATGCTAAATGTATTAATGTATTGCTAATGATTCTTTCACTTAACAATTGAATTTGTAGGAACTGAAATCACCATTAAAAGCAATTGACTTTTTTTTCAAATATTTTTGTCCATCTAAATTAGCTACTAAGGAAGTCTTTGCTGTCCAAGATGTTGAAGTTTTTAGTCTCAGTTTTGGTTAACTCCTAGAAAATAACAGTTAAAATTAAAAGGAAATTAAACCAGAAAGAAAGAAGTAGTCATCATTATTCCTGAAGTGTATGTGGTGGTCTATACGGTGCTCTGCTCATATGCAGAATGGCAATTCTTTTGTGCTATAGATAACACAGATATAGAATCATAGAATCACAGAGTGGTTTGGGTTGGAAGGGACCTTTAAAGATCATCTAGTCCAACTCCCCTGCCATGGGCAGGGACATTTTTCACTAGAAGGACATAAGCTAACCTAATTGTCAACTTTTTATTCACATATAGATGAAAACTTCCTAGCATTATCTTGTGGGAGTATATGGACTACTGTTTTGCCTTTTATGCTTTATAAATCTGAACATTTAAATAACAAATCTTGTAATTAAAACACTTTTCCTCCATTTTCTTATTATTTGGTACAGTTAAGTCCTATATATGGTGTTTCAAACCATACTTATGGATAGATAAACCATTTTAGATAAATGGGCTGAATATTTGCTTTGGGAGCTTGTGAAAAGAAATCTACAAGCTTCAAGTCAAATCTTTTCATCAAGCCCTCATCTTCACACTTTCTAAAAAAGAGAAAGAGAGAGATGTAAAACTGAGGAGCAAATTATTTAACAAGGAGAAAAAATTATTCCAGAGAAAGATTCCTGAACAATCTATCAAAGAAGCTCTTTTACTCCCCTCTTATTTTTTAAGCACAAAGTATAAGAGCTGGTTTGTTTGTTAGGCAAACCTTGACCTATGACCCTACGTGCCACAATCCTCTCCACCATCTTTTTGCTTCATTCACCTTTATTCTGAGCTGAGTTTCTTTGCAGGCTGCTAATGACCAACTTGTATGTTTGTTTATTTTGTTATCATCTGTTATGTTACTGAGACTGTGCTATGCCAGGATATTGCAATCAAGGACCTGTGGTCCAAGGCACGCTGTCAGTCCCATGAGCTCACTGTCCTGCAGCCTATTGTTGTTTCCAGACATATTTTCTCTCCTCTTAGACTTGAACACACCTGTTCGATACTGTTCCTAAGCCTAACCAATGGAAAAGATCAGTATTCAGACTGTCTCATGGAGGCACTGGTGCTGGTCATTGACCCATGAGAGGCCCTGAGAGCTTTGATATCTCCAGGTTTCACTATCACATCTGCTGACACCCTGCTTGCCTATTAAATATGATAAGGTAAGACATATATATTGCAGAGAATGTATATCAGACTGCTGTATGCATATAAGTTAGTTCAGACATGTAGAAAACCAGTCTCCAAACTAAACCCCTGATCAAGCTCTCAGACACATTATAAAGTCTAATACAGAAGCTTTTGCCCTATGAAAGGCAAGTGGTTTTCCTCATCTTCTACTTGTATAGAGACCCAAATTATTTAACTAATTATTTAATTATTTAAATTCAGTTAAAATCTTTTAAAAAGGTCTGTAAATGCGAGCTTTCCCTTCCCATAAAATATGACACACAAAAACTTTTCCAGAAATCACCATTCATTTATACAATATTTTCCTTTTCTTTGCATGCTTCTGCCAGAGGTTCAGATAAGGGAGGTCCCAGTCTTCCACTTGTCATATTTGTGAGTGTCAGTCATGATACTTAAATACAAATTTTGTATACTGTGATTTCTTGGCCGGTTAGTTACATCCAAATAAAGTAACTGAGTTCCAGTTATGACATCCTATTTCCAAAAATACCTTGTTGTGAAACCAGGACATACCTTACACAGGGAAGAAACATAAATTTTCAAGAAAGCTCTGTTACACCTGTTACAGCATGATTATAGCTCTTCATATAGCAGAGACAGAAAAAGACCTCTGTGTTCATTCACTATCAATAAAAAATTGATCTCCACATTATATGCTTATCTGTAACACATACAGCACTGGAAGGAAGACCCCATGAGTACAGAGCCTCAGGCTCTGCCGCTGCCCTCTACCTTTTCCTGAGCACATTAAGTGCCGTGTTTTTCCTTTCATTGCTCTCCTTTTATCTACTCTTCTAAACCTCTTTGTTCCTCTGTTTGGTTTTCATCTCCTCTGAGTTGCTGCTATAGTACTGAATGCTGATGAGACAATAAAGTATCCTAACTCAGAAGGTTATTTTTCAGCTGTATTTTTTAGCATAACACAGCCATCCTGTATTTATATGGGGAATCTCTGCATCCAGGTACCATGTTAAGGGCAATTAACTCAGCTGCTTGCAAGTACCCTGGATGTATGAGGGATTGCAGGCATGGGTCAACACTGCAACATGGACAGAGACTGATAATGCGATAGCCTTTCAACTTGTGTTGCTGGTTCTTACCCTCTCCCTGCCTTCCTAATGTCCTGCTGATGCTGTGCTTCTGCTGCTTCAGTTCTAGCTCTGTCACTGTCACTGTGAAAGGACATTCCCAGCCTTGTCCCTCCTCTGCTGGCTCCTCGGGTCAGTCTGTCAGCATTTCTGATTCCTTCCTCAACCTGACTGTGCTTACTACTTTCAACAAAAATATATATAGTTACATTAGCTCTATTTTTTTGTTGTTGTTGTTCTGTTTTCCAGAACTGGAGGGAACAAAACTAAAAACCTAAAACACTAGGACTGAAGTGACCCTTCAAGGTCACCGAGTCCACTTCCCCCCACTAAAGGGCACTTGTAGACTATACAGTAAGTGCAGAAGCGGTCATGTGAATGCTCACATTTGTACTATGAAGGCATAGTACAAAATAACTTTTAACAGTCAGCAAAATAATAAAACATTTAATCAGAGAAAACAATAATGCATTTTGTCAAAGAAAGCAAAAATCTCAGGAAATAAAGCCTTCAGAGGAAATAATACAGAGTTTTTAAACTCACTCTCTGTTTTTCTCCTTAAAAGGAGAATAGTAAGGCAGAAGGATTGAATTTGAATAAACAATATAACATACACATCACGTACCATGTATATCACCATTAACAAGGAAAAGAAAAAAAGTAAGATTTCTTACACAAGCTTCATAAGAATTCGGCTCAAAAGGACCCAAAATAACTCAAGAAAGATTTTTAATTTTTGTTTGGTACCTCTGTTCCAGGATGGTAAATCAAGAATATATAGATGTTGCATTACCATATAGTATTTTAGCCCCACTAAATTACATTTGAAACCTTTGAAAACAAAAGCTATTTTTTATTTTTTCTTAGTTCCTTAATAATTTCCTCTGTAACTGATAGAGATAAAATGCTGTTTTTTTCCATAGACAGTGTAGACCTCTTGTTTACCTTTTCCACTTTATAATCACTTGTAGTGATCCATCTTCTAGAACAAACACAAACAAGATGCGTTCAGCAATTTTTCCCATCACTGCAACTCTTGGCAGAATATAGATTAAAAAAAAATTCAATTCAGAGAAGGTGAAAGTGGTGCTGATGGGAAAGCTGAAGCTTTTTCAAACTGCGTAGTGAGCCATCACAATGCTGCTGATATGCTATGCAGGTACTGGTTTTCTCTGCACAACTGAAAGTTATTATTGTAAGAAACAGATACAAACTATCGAGACTATCAGATCAGCTGGTGCTGCTATAGTATCAGACAAACACATGGATTTTTATATATATATATGGCTAGTAACTGAAGATATTCTAAGGTTTTTCTTCCATTTGTTACCTCAATACAGAGATTCTACTTGTAGACCAGATAAATTTATGGAAAATTCCACAGAATTTAACAAGAGTGAAACCGTATAAATTTACTGAAATACCATTTCCCTTACATAGAGGATTATATTCTTTCAAAAATTCTGTGCATGTAATTCTGTATTATAAAAATTTATAGAGTGTTAAAAGTCTCAGGAGAGATTTGTGTTCTCTGCTAAGCTTTATAGAAATTTCCCATAAATATAGGCTGCCTCTAAAGGCATGTGTAGAGTGATTGTAGCAGTGATGTTTTTTCCAGGAAGCATGTTACCACTGTCTTCTTAGGTTGCATCTGTTCACCTTTAGCTGCAATGCTGTTGTGTACATATTCCAGGTGCTTGCTTGCTTTGGGAGAAGTCTCCTGTCTTGTTAGACATCCTGGCAATTAGCATCTGCACCAAAGGACGGAGGACTGAAGAAAGGCTGTTGTTGATAAAGAAAAGGCAGTTCTGCCACCCTCCTGTTAGGCATTATTTTAATGACATTCTCAGCACTCCCTAAGCCTGATTATTTCAATGGACTACTCCCTAAGAGGATTTTAGGTAAAGATTTCCGAGGTCTTTTATTTTAGGCAGGAACAGGAGAGATTTGAGATCACCTCTGGCCCTGTATCAATCTATAAAAGTAGTATAAATATGGATTGACTGAAGAAGATCTAAAGGGGGTGGTTGTTTCAGTTTACCCAGAAAAGATTGAGTTATAGTAGCACTCAGGTCACAAGGAGCACACACTACAGACCACAGGAGGCTGCTCGGACAGGTAAGCACATCCTGTAACTCCCTCCCACCTGCCATATCCACGCCCCAACTGCTGCCAGCACCCGTGGATTCACTGGGGAAGCTTTAGAAAATAAAGAATGAATGGCATTAGTACTGTTCAGAGGAAAGAATTCTTTGATCTGAAAGAATGGATCCAACAGCATTACATTTTCTGTGAGTTTCTCTAGAAACCCTTTAAGAATGATAAAGCAGAGAAATGTTTTGCCATTCTATGGATTTAAAGAAGGAAAGTAACATTTTAAGATGTTATTTCTTTGGAAAGTGTTGACATTTGGATTTTAAATACTCTACATGGCTTTTGAGATTTGCTTGTTTAATACATTACATAACTGTGGTAGGTTGACCTTGGCTGGTTGCCAGATGTGCACCCAGCCACTCTCACCCCCTCCTCAACAGGATTTGCAGGGAAATAAGATGGAAAAGCTTGTGGGTCGAGATAAAGACAGGGAGATCACTTACAAATTACTATCATGGGCAAAACAGGTTTGACTTGGGGAAAATTAATTTAATTTATTACCAGTCAAAAATAGAGTTGGATGGTGAGAAATAAAGACAAGTTAAAACAACAGGTTCTCCCTTCCCTGAGTGGCACAAAGGAGAGTGGGGGGCTACAGTCAGTTTGTATCAGTTCCTCTCAGCCACTTCTTCCTCTTCAGACTTTTTCTGTACTCTACTGTGCATCCTCTCCATGGGCTGCAGTCCTTTAGGGTAGAGTCCTTCTCTATTCCAGCGTGGGATCTCCCAGGCTGCAGCTTCCTTCAGGGCATATCCATCTGCTCCAGTGCGGGGTCGTCCATGGGCTGTAGTGTGGATATCTGCTTCACTGTGGTCTCTTCCATGGGCAGCAAGGGAATCTGTGCTCCGGTGCCTGGAGCACCTCTTCCTCCTTCTCTAACCTTAATGTTTGCAGGATTGTTTCTCACACTGCCCCCCCCCCCCCCTTCACTGCTGTGCAGTGTTTTTTACCATTTCTTAAATACATTCTCCCAGAGACACCACAAACTCCTCTGACAGGCTCGGCTTAGTCCCGCAGTAAGTCCATTTTGGAGACGGCTGGAACGCCTGTGTCTGGCACGGGGCAGACCCTGGCTTCTGCTCACAGAGGCCACCCCTGCAGCTTCCACCATTACCAAAACCTTGCCACCTACATCCAATACAAGAAGTTATAAGATAAATTATATTTATTGCAAATATGATTAAATAGAGTCACACATGCACTGTTCCCAAACACACTGTGACTTCTAACCTACTCATCAACTGGCCTAACATTGATGAGCTGAACACATTCAAACATTTAAGAATAGAGACAATCGCAAGGACTGAACAAGGAATTGTGATACTTCTGGTAGGCATAATTATGAAGAAATTATTTTGCATTTTACCTGCATTTTTATGTTAATATAAAAGGATGTCTGTTAAAATCCAGTACACATGAAAAAAGAGTGGTCTAGTACAGACATCTTTTAAAAGTCAATACATTTAATCAGTTAAAAGTTGATGCAGACCTAACGTTGAGATGTTTTGGTCTTTTTTTTTAATATTACATCTAGATATGGAGCTGAAACAAATTGCACTAAAGTGCAAAGAGCTGAATTGTGTGTTCATTGAAACTATAGAGATGATTGCAGCACTGATTGTCATAGCAACTGGAGTATAACAGACATGAAATATTTTGACATTCTGAGGCATAGGCTCTGTACATATCAACTTACTGACAGAGTATGAAGCAAGCACTCACACTTAGCAGGGCTACCAGCCAGTGTAGCAATGGGGAATAAAAGGTGATAGGAAATTATTGAGGACCTAATTGAAACAGCCAAAAGTCCTGGGATGTACATTATATTCAGTCTATTAGAAAAATAAAATATTAGAATCATAGAATCATAGAATCATTAAGGTTGGAAGAGACCTCCAAGATCATCGAGTCCAACCATCAACCCAGCAACACCATGCCCACTAAACCATGTCCCTAAGCGCCTCATCTACCCGTCTTTTAAATACTTCCAGGGATGGTGACTCAACCACTTCCCTGGGCA
>NW_008824542.1:5135248-5141644 GCF_000699105.1 Pygoscelis adeliae
GCGAGGCCTCTGTCTGGGCCGCTACATTCCTTCTGGCGACGGCTTTTGGTCGAGTAGACACCATGGCCGGTCCTCTTCTGGGAGGGCGACGACTACCAGTTGAGTTGGCCGCTAGAGCCAGGAGGGGGACTGCGCCCTGCCCGCTCGCCTGCCCCGTGCGCCCTGCCTGCCCGAACTGCCGCGCTAACTGCCGCGCCACGCCCTTCTGACGCGCCACGCCCTGTTCGCCGCGCTCCTGGGTCGCTCGCGCTCCCTGGGGGCTGCTCTTCTACGTGGGGAGGTTTGGCCGCCGCCCCTCTTGTCCCCGCCCACGCTGAGTCAGAGCTGCCGCTCGTCAGGGGCTCCCTCCTCCGGCTCTTGGTGGGGGGCTGGGGCACCCTCTCACTCCCTGCGCCTTTGCTTCTTGCGGGTTTTGCCGCGGTTTTGCCGCCTCAGGAAGGGTCCCCCGGCGCGATCCTCCGCTTCGGAGCCCTTCGCCTCGGTGGCTTCGCTGAAATGGCCATTCCATTCCACATCAGAAACTCCATTCCACATCAGAAGATAGGGATGTAGAGAAAAAACTAGAAATAATGCCTGACTGAGCATTCATATCAGGCTGCTAGTGTGAGAGAATGTGTTGTCTCCATGGTCTAGGGAATGCATGAAGGACAATTGGCTCAAAACCTGCCAGCACACATGGGTCTCGAAACCTTCCTGCAGTAGCCCCACACACCACCTGTAACAGCCTGGTCCTTTGCCTTTGCAGGTGATTTCATCTGTCTATGAGTGTAAGCAGCAGCAGAAGGGAGTAACAGATGAAAAGAGAGTTGCGTATGGGAGGACAGGACCAAGAACAAGTCTTATGAGGAGCAGCTGAGGGAACTGGGGTTGTTTAGCCTGGAGAAAAGGAGGCTGAAGGGAGAACTACTAGTTCTCTACAACTACCTGAAAGGAAGTTGTAGCAAGCTGGGTGTCAGTCTCTTTTCCCAAGTAACAAGTGATAAGATGAGAAGAAACGTCCTCAACTTGTGCCAGAGGAGATTTAGATTGGATATTAGGAAAAAATTCCTTACCTAAAGGGTTATCAAGCATTGGAACAGGCTGCCCAGGGAAGTGGTTGAGTCACCATCCCTGGAGGCATTTAGAAGATGTGTAGATGTGGTGCTTAGGGACATGGTTTAGTGGTGGAGTTGGCAGTGCTACATTAACGGTTGGACTCGATGATCTTAAAGGTCTTTTCCAACCTAAATGATTCTATGATTCTACCACATTAATAAACTTTTTGCCATGGATTTTTAAACTGCTTCTCCAACCTGCTGTTGCACACACAAGCTTTGTCCTAGAGCCCTCCTCTTCTTTAAAAGGCCAGGGAACTGTAGGAACCATGTATAAACCGTAAAAGGAGCTTTTCTAGAAAGAACAAGTGACTACTGTGACTGGGCTAATACTGGTCATGTATTGTACTATTTGGTTATATATCTAAGTGCCCAAAAATAAGTTAATAGCACTGTATTTGCACTCTTAAATAAAGTTTAGCCTGGTTTTCAAGAATGCTGAGAAATGTCCCTTCTCTGAGGAATCCCATTGCCTTTACTCAGCAAGAAGAAAAGAAGCATTTCATTTATGAAAAAGGTAAGCTTATAAGGTGCATTAACATGCAAAAATTGTTTGGAGAACTTGCAAACTTGCAAACTTCTATCTAAATTTTCAGTGAAGCTATGATTTGGCCTTAACATAATTAGTTATATTAGTAAAATGACAAGAGGAACTGTATATTCATTTAATTCTGAGTTGTATTACTTATCAGAATTAAAAATATTGTACAGGTAATGTAAGGGATTGGATAACAAAAAATTAACATTTAAGAGGTTACCTTGTTTGCCCACATCACATCCATGAACAAATTTTTAAGGCAGACTCTCATCTCCAAAAATTTGTTTTTGTTTCAACTTTCCAGGGGAACAAACACCAGCAGTTTAGTGTAATAAAAACCTGACCACATTAAATTTTTACCACTGACAGCACAAGAATCAGGAAAAGAACATAGCTGTTTTATTCCACCATGCCAAGAATCATTGCTTAGCAAGACCTCTTCCATTAATTTCTGACAAGAACAGAAAAGCTTAAACAGGTATTAAAATACTAGTGCAGACTACAACATTGCTATTAATAGTAGCAGTGACCTTCCCCAAAGAAAAAAAATTCTGAATAAGAGCCAATTTACATATATATATTTATGTATGTATACATTAGCTGGAACAGAAACCTGGGACTTCTCCATGTGTCAGGTCTCATTCATTTTAGTAATGTGGTGTCAGTATACTGCCAACATTCGCAACAGAACTGTCACAGATGGTGTGTTTAAAATAGAACTGGCAAATTCTGTTGTTTCACCTGAGGTGCATTGAAGTGGTGCAATACTTTATGGGAAAGCTGAAAATGTTATTCTAGATTAGGCTAAGGAAGATTAGATTAACTCCTCAAGTATAATAGTCTCTTTTTTTCGGCCAGCTGAGGACCTCACTATGTGGTATTGTGTTCAACATCTTCACCAGTCATATTTCATATAACAGTGCAAAGAGTACAAAATAGCGTCAACTCTTAGATTTCCAAATTCCAATATTTTCTGCATCTGTTTACCAAAGATATGGAGCTGGACCTTGAAAATCATTCGAAAAAAGAAATCTGATTGACATTAGTGTGTATATGTTCATGAGGCCAACAAACCCAATGTGTTATGTTCCCTAAAATAAAATACTGCAGAAACATAAATTAGAATAATGGTACAAATATGCAATTTAGAGAGAAATACTCATTTGTCACATTTTAACATGCCTTGGAAAGTTATTGCATCTGCGAAAATTGAGGGAGAAAGAGTCTATCATGTACCTTCTGAGGCAATATGAGTGGTTTTTGTATTTTAAGTTGAAAGAAAACAAACTTACATTATTTCTAACTTTAATGTGAAGTTATAGCTCAGGGGAGTTGCAAGTAGATGAATTTAAAATTATGGTTTTATTTCACAAGGCAGAAAACTGGTTGTGTACATACAGCATAGATTTCTGCAAGCTGTTCCTTAATATATCTCCATTAGCAAGGGACTACACATGAGAAGTTAGTTCAGTCACATCCACTGAAAGCTTGATATTTTTTTGTTTTGTTCAAAACTGCCATTGAACACTATCCGCTGATGTACTGATGATGTAGATAGGTCTCTGTCATAGTCTGAGCCTAGGCAGTGGAAGAATAATGGACTTCCAAGCACAGTTTTGGGCTAATTTAAATCAGTGATAGGATGATAAAGCTTTTATATCCTGACATCAATTCTCTTACTATAAATATGATAAAGTATTAGTGATGTATGACAGTAAATGACTGTCTAGCTTTAGAGTTATAGACACTGCTCAGGTATAAGCTTGTGCAGGTATTGAGTTTCACTGCACGATAGTAACATAGTGCGCAGATAAACCACTATTTTTAGTTATGTAAAAAATTCCTGAAGTAGAAAGGTATTATTATTATAGAAGAGTTTGGCAAACTCAATAAGAAGTGTTGCAGCATCTCCTGATTTAAATGTGTAAGAATATTTTAAAATTAAGAAGTTACAGACACAACTCTCCTTTCTTTGCACTCCCCCTAATCAAATCAGTTGCACTGATTACTCTTTCCTCAGTTGTCCTCTCTTGTTATCCACTCTGCTCTCTGCTCCAACCCTGCCAAGCCCCAATAAGACTCAAAGGTGCAGCTGCTCAGTGATGAGCTACATCTGCCTGACCCATGGTCTGTCCCCTCTCACACCTCCAGCAGGTACCAGGCTCACTCGTCACTGCCTGAGGAGAAGCCAGACCTGACCCTGGAGGCATTCTGCTCACCTGGCTATCAGGGCAGTGTGATAGCTTGGCAGCATGGCTCTCGGCAACTGCTGACAAAACCAGCTGTGGCACCCAGCTGCCCAGTTCCAAAGATATCAACCACAATTCTGCTCAATAAGTGATTTATATGTTGTATCACACATTCTTCTATTGCTTATTCTCCTCTATCATGCATCCTACATTCAATTTTATTTGCTTATCCATACACTAAATATGCATAGGTATTTTCATGATTAGCAGCATCAGATTTTGCAGTCATTCAATACATCTTTAGATGTTGTATTTTGTCATCACTCTGTTTAAAATTTTCTTCGTATAACACTACAGGTATTTTCTACAGACAATCTGCTTGTGAGTCAGTTACCTACATAAGTTCCATATTAATTCAGTTGCACAGCTATAACAATTTGAGATCAACCCTTTCAGGCTGGCATAACATTTCTTCAACTTAGAGAATAAATTTGATTTGCTTTTCAAAGGGATCTTTTAGAGTTCTTTTCCTCCTTAAAACAAATAAATAATGCAGTGATTCTACTAAAAACAGACTTATACTAAATAAGGGACCGTATGTATTGAATAACTGAATGATATAGTTCTATCATACCAAAATATGACATTGTTCTTTTCATTCTGAACTCTAGGAAATTTTGAACACATTGAGGGTTTAGACATGATCTGGGTCTCCTTAAAGACCTGTGAATCTTCACTAAGTATTCGTTTCTCCCTTTTGTGCCATGTGGTATGTTTACTTCTCCTTCCAATGCATTTTTCCCTTCCTGATATCAAGACCATCTCTGTGACTCTGCTGCTACCGGTGTCAGGTGACTCTCGATCTATAGCAGATCTTATTCAAAGAGGAGCTGAGACCCTCAATGTCTTCCTAATGCCAAAGGGAACACCACTTGCTTCAGGGAAGTCACATTTAAATGCATAAACGCAGCTTAAAGATCTGAATTTTAAGCACCTAGGAGAGAAAGGTTTTGTATAACTGCATGCAATCTCTTTTGTGAGTAAAAAAAGACATCTATTTTACCCAAAGACCTTCTTTTTTTTGCTGTAGCCATAAGTATCTAAAAAGGTTTGCTTTTTTACTTTCATAAAGCAAAGATAAACACTCTCTGAGCTGTTTCCTAAAAAAAATGGTGGACTGTACTCTCACTAACTGTTTATTCTCTCTTAAAATCCTGCCAGAGCTTTAGGTTCAGCTGTAGTTCAAGCAAACAGCAGGAGAAAATAATACATGAACTATCCATTTTTTGTCTATATTAAATTAAAGATGTCTTGAATAGTCTAGCCGTAAGAAATATTTTGTGTTGTAAAACAATATCCTTCAAGGTAAAGCTTGAATTTATTAAGAATATAATCAATTTTTATGCCTTTTTCACTCTTCAGTATATAATCTACAACTATTTTAGGCTCTAAGAACAATTCGTTATAATTCAACGATACGATAAAAACGTCTTGAAGGTTATTGGATTTTTTTAGTCAGCTCGTCTATCTTTTAAAGTAAATTCATGTTCATAAAACCTAATACATTTGTTGCAGTCTAGAATGAAATCCTTCTGAGTTATTTTAAAAAGTAAGAGTTAAAGTCAAAGATGCAAAAATTATGTTTATAAATTAAGATATAATAAGAAAAATTGCACAAATCAAAGAATTCATAAAAGTTTAATAAATTCAGGTTAACACTTAGCCTTAGTTGTGGATGGAGAAATAATAATTATGCAGGGTTTCCCTTTTCTTTATGTTGGCATGAGTTTAGATCTGATTTACTAATTATGCATGACACTGGGTATATTAACTTTTGTCCAATAACTACATCTTTAGATTCATAGAATCATAGAATCATAGAATCACACCAACACGTCACTCAGGGGTTGGTGCGATCGGCAGAATTTTGGCTTTTTTGATCATGGGGAGGTTTACACGGCACCGGGCCTGCTGGCGACAGATGGAGTCCAGCTATCTCACAGGGGGAAAAGGGTCATTGCTTACGAATTGGCAGGGCTCATTGAGAGGGCTTTAAACTAGGTTTGAAGGGGGAAGGGGATAAAACCAGGCTCACTAGAGATGAGCCGAGGGGTGGCATGCCAATGCTGGGGGCGAAATTGATAGCCCAGCTCAAGTGCATCTACACCAATGCACGCAGCATGGGCGGCAAACAGGAGGAGCTGGAAGCCATTGTGCAGCGGGAGAGATATGACTTAGTTGCCATCACAGAAACATGGTGGCGTGACTCCCATGACTGGAGTGCTGCAATGGATGGCTATAGACTCTTCAGAAGGGACAGGAGAGGAAGGAGAGGCAGTGGGGTGGCTCTGTATGTTAGGGAGTGTTTTGATTGTCTAGAGCTCAATGATTGTGATGATGATACGGTTGAGTGTTTGTTTATAGGTAAGGATGAGGGGGAAGGCCAACAAAGCAGATATCCTGCTGGGAGTCTCTTATAGACCACCCAACCAGGATGAAGGGGCGGATGAAGCGTTCTACAAGCGGCTGGAAGAAGTCTCTCAATCGCTGGCCCTTGTTCTCGTGGGGGACTTCA
>NW_008824542.1:5143436-5144330 GCF_000699105.1 Pygoscelis adeliae
TGAGGAGCGGCTGAGGGAGCTGGGGTTGTTTAGCCTGGAGAAAAGGAGGCTGAGGGGAGACCTCATCGCTCTCTCCCACTACCTGAAAGGAGGCTGTAGCGAGGTGGGTGTCGGTCTCTTCTCCCAAGTAACTGGCGACAGGATGAGAGGAAATGGCCTGAAGTTGCGCCAGGGAAGGTTTAGATTGGACATGAGGAAAAATGTGTTTACTGAAAGAGTGGTTAAACATTGGACCAGGCTGCCCAGGGAAGTGGTTGAGTCACCATTCCTGGAGGTATTTAAAAGACGGGTAGATGAGGCGCTTATGGACATGGTTTGGTGGGCATGGTGGTGTTGGGTTGACGGTTGGACTCGATGATCTTAGAGGTCTCTTCCAACCTTAATGATTCTATGATTCTATGATTCTAACATATCATAGAAAATTATTATAATGAACAATGGTAATCTTTCCCCCAAACTCCTCTTTGTTTGCATATTCCACCTGATAGTGATCATTGGCAAAAAAAAATTATAATTCTAAGAGACGTCCTCTCTGTCATCTGCGATACTTTGAAAACCCCATTTATCTTTGGCTAAAAAGACAAATCTAGCCCCAGAATCTGACAACTGAAGTTCCAGTTAGGGCCTTCAAACACTAAAAGGACACAATTTGGTCTTACATCAGTTATTGATGCTAGGACAGTAACACAAAATACAGCCATAGCTGCCTGGTAAATCCTGAGGCCAGAGAAACTGCAAATCAGCAGTGATCCCCTTTGCCCTCTGTGCAACCAGAAACCTCCCATCTAAGAGAGCCCTACAGCCAGACTTTATCTTCTCCATTAATTGACCAAATTTCCTACTTTTGCCACATCCTTGCAGTCTGTTTTCTGGGAAATGCTGACAAATTTTTCA
>NW_008824542.1:5144484-5155304 GCF_000699105.1 Pygoscelis adeliae
TACTAAGATTGTGAGCAATGCTCAGCTCTTAAAGTTAATTTTAGGTGCTCTGAAGACTCACATTTGTATAGATGCACTGGTTATATTTGACTCATGTTTGAAAACTAAATTTGCTTTAAAATAAGAGAAGGCTATAAAGCAATTACAGGATTTGAAGAGCTTGCATGCTAAGCTAAATCTATATTTTTTTTATCTTACATTTGATGTGAACATGAAGACGAATACATTGCTTTCCCCCTTTGTTTGTCCAACTTAATTGATATATTTAAATAAAATAATGAATATAAATTTATTGAATGTATAAATGGACAAAAAACACATTTATACAGGTGTGGTGTGTATGTGTCTTATCTGAGGATCTCTGCATTCAGTTTTCACTTCTAATTTTTTTAATCTTTGGAAATTTCAAATCAAATTCAGTTTCTTAGAAGAGTAGTAATTTCACAGATATAAATTTCCCACATGTTTTGAGAAAATAGTTGGCAAGTGGATGGGGGAAAGAGAGACCCCACTGGCAGAATAATGTTAGGTACCTGAAAAACTCAAGTTGGACTCATTACTGGACACCGAGCTTTCACCAGGAACAAAGACACTATATCTGCCAAACTAGCAGAAAAAGGCTCATCATCCTGTAAGATACTAGAGGATTCACAAATCTGACAAAACAATTGGAAACCAGGCTCATAAGTTCTACTACTCATGGAATTACTTCAATTACTTATGTTCAAATATTAACACATACGTGTGGGAACAAGGGCCGTAATTATAGAAGTGGGAACTGCATTTTGGAAATTAGTGATTCTGAGCAAGAGTTAGGAGACAAGAAATTGATCATAAGGGTGCAAGGTGATACAGTAGTAAAAAAAGACTAATGACATTTTTTGTAGTATAAATACATAAAGCCATGGTAAGAGTATAAAAAGGCATTTTACCACTATTGGTCAGATGATTCCTGAATACAACTAGTTACATCTACAGTATTGGATACATTTTTTAAAGGATGTGGAAAACTTTAGAGGCTATTAAAAAATCCATAAAAATAATTTTAGAGCCAGGATAGAACATAAAATACTGAAAAAATTAAAGAGTTAAATTGCTTTAACTTAAATTTTTGGGGAAGGGGATGAAGACACTGAATAGCAAAATGGTTTCTCAAACTAGTGGAGAAGAACTGGATGTGAAGGGCAGGTCTGAAACGAAATATTGTAGTATGTAAGGAAGGGTCAATCTCTAGTATTTCGTTTATCTTTATTGTACCCATGTATTCCTCCATGCTCTGTGCAGAACTGGTCCTGCAGAAGCACATAAGTAACATCTGTATCAATGTAAAATATATTGTATATGAGGGTTAGAATCAATCTGCACAGATAATACCAAAATGTATTATTTCCCAACTTTCAAACACATGCTTTTCCCAATTAGAATAACAAAATGTAAAAAAAAAAAAATAAAAAATTACATGACTATAAAATATTCAACTCTAATAATTCTCTCTTTATTTGTACTGTAACCAGCATTCACAGCAGTTACAAGACAGTAAAGCATCCATATCATTCCAGAACTGATACTACTTAAATTTTAAGACCAAATATTATCTAAGACACGAAGAAATCCAGTAACCTCAACGTGAGGATGGGTCTGTGACATCATTTGCTCTGTCAGGGGTAGTCAGAGAGCATGTAACGCAGCTGTCCCATTCCCAGGCAGCCAGAAATGCATTACTACATGTAATGACCTCAGAGTAAAAGCTGGGTCACTAGTGTCATTGGCCTGTTTCTTATCTCACATACATGACACTAAGCTTTTTATAATAAATTTTAGACAATCAAAATAAAAAGAGTTGCTATGCCAGTTCTGCCTATAAGAAACATTGTTGTCAACTGTGTGTGTATGTCCCTTGAAAATGAGGTTTAGAAGAGAAATTTGGATGGAGAGAAAATTCTAAAATTGGCATCTGCCTGACAGTGGTCTTAAGGAATAGATAAAATACCTCTACATCCTGCCCAAGGACTGCTTTAAATGCTGAATCCAACTATCAGCAGTCATTCATATTACAGCTTATTAAAAATAAAACAAAACAAAACAAAACACTGGGGTTGCAGTTCTTTCTTTTTAAGTGACTTTTTCAAATTAAGGCAGAATAATTTCAAGATTCATTACTTTCTTTCTGCCTCTAGTTATAAATAAGTATCTAAAATATCAAATATCACACATTTTAATGCATTGAGTTTACCGGTATCACCCGGAAGTGAGGACTGCAATTTGAGTGAATGATGCTAGGTATATCACAGATTGTACTTCTATTAATTCACATTAACCCCCCCCCAAAAAAAAAAAAAGAAAAAAAACCAAAACCCGAAAGCCTACAAAACCACTAAAGCAAAACCTTCCACTCATAATGCAATCCTTCACTTCCTAATTTCCCTTTCTGAACTGAGTACAGAGTTGCACAAATGTAACTGAGAGCAGAACTTGATCTCAGCTCTGGCTTGAGACATCTCATGTATCCTATTTCAAGAAACCTTCATTTCTGTTAAGAATAGAAGACATTGTTAGGTCAAAAATGATCAATCATAGAATCATAGAATCATAGAATCATTAACGTTGGAAAAGACCTCTAAGATCATCGAGTCCAACCGTTGACCCAACACCACCATGACCACTAAACCATGTCCATAAGCGCCTCATCTACACGTCTTTTAAATACCTCCAGGGATGGTGACTCAACCACTTCCCTGGGCAGCCTGGTCCAATGTTGCCATTTCCTCTCGTCCTTTCGCCAGTTACTTGGGAGAAGAGACCGACACCCACCTCGCTACACCCTCCTTTCAGGTAGTTGTAGAGAGCGATGAGGTCTCCCCTCAGCCTCCTTTTCTCCAGGCTAAACAACCCCAGTTCCCTCAGCTGCTCCTCAGAAGACTTGTTCTCCAGACCCCTCACCAGCCTCGTTGCCCTTCTCTGGTCTAAATTGTCTAAAAGTAGCAGTACCAAAACAATGAGCATTGGAATGCCTGACTTCTACATCTGGCCTCCTCTGGCCTCCTTTAGGCAAAAAAATCTCTATGGAAGAAATGCCATTGCCTTTTCCCTCTCCAAGCTCAGGCTCTAATGTGTACTTCCAGGATACATCTGCCTCTGCCTTGGAGTTCCCAGCCCCAAACTTCCTCCTGAAGATCATGATTTTATCCTTTCTTTAAATAATAAATGTTATAATTCTTTTTAGACTTTAGTGGAATAGGTTGCCACTACACTGCCATCATTCATCTGCAGCTCAGCTCAAAAGTAAAAGCATTCACCCATGATGTGGAAGATCTGCAGAGATTCAAGCCAATATCTTCTATATCACAGTCCATGTATGTAGAATCACTGACTGGACCATGGACCATTTAGCTCTTCCATATAAAATGTTGATGGAAAGAACAATATGTGCCCAGGGACAGAAGGTTGCTAGTTTGTACACGAATGCTTCAGAATACGTTACTGGAACAGTTTTGTCAGATTTTGTTAAATATTTTCAAGCAAAGATATAACTGAAAGCTATGTCTCTGTGTAAGTGCACTAATACCTTTACCAGCCCCATTTTGATAGAGTTAATAGAAACTGCATTTTCAGTGCATTGATTTGTTGACTGTATTTGAGATACTCTTACCTGCTGAAGCTGTTTAATCTGCACAAGATTAGGTACTGGTTCAGCAATGACTTTAAGAATCATTATTCTGGAATTTGAAAGAGTTTAAAGGGTTAAACAACAGAATGTACTTGAAGTTCTTAGTAACATGCCATCAACATTTCTTTTGTGTACACATTTAAAAATATTTCTATAATCTACATTTAATATTTTTTTCTCAGACTTTTCTATGCTTTGCTTAACACTAAGATGTTCTATTATGATGATTGTTATTATCATAATGTGCACAAATATGAAATAATTAAGCACTTTTACAAAACAAATACATTTTAATAATAAGATTTTGTCTAAACACTTTCAGAGATTCACAAAATTCCAATCTCTCAGGGAATATTACCCCCAAAAGAGGAAGTTTAAGAAAAAAAAAAGTGGAAGAAAAAATCAAAGAGAAGAAAGTTGAAATAAAAAGACAAGAAATGTCTGTATCAAAGCTCAAACAATAGCAACTATAACTTCTATTCACAATTAAAATTGTATGCTAAAATGAATGCTGTGTTTAGTATCAAGACACACTGATTGATAGAATATCTGCTTAGATTATTTAGAAGAAATTAGATTAGATAGCCACTTGGATAGCAAGAATATACCTATTGAAAACTTTTTTTTTTCATACCTTACCAGTTTTAAAGACAACTTGAGAAGCCCATTATTTTAATTAAAAGAAGTTTCGGCATTCTATATTACTTAATATAAGACAAATGGACTTGTTCATACTTTCAAATGCTATCTTGCAACAAAACTAAATTTGATTGCCATTGTATATCTAATTTCTCTAAATGATGTTGATCTGGATATCTATCATTAAAGACGCCCATAGTTCAATAAATGGTCTAGTCTGTGAATTGAAGCTCCTAGTTTAATTTTACATTCAATGTTTGAAATCAGTGAGGGTCTCCTAATTTCCTTAAGTGTGGTCAGAATCTTCCTTCACATCCTTTGTGGTGCTTTGGCAGTTTTCATAGGAAAAGATACTTTGGAATCTCCCCACAGTTAAGTGTATATATATATCAGATGAGGTATATATAAAATACACAAGCTAAATGTTCTAATTCTAAAATTTTTCTTAGGTCTTACCAAGATACAATGCACTAGCTTTATATAATGATTCACTTTTTCTTACTCAGATAGACTATAGGAGTAAAAGGTGCAACATGATCCTTGATTGCTACCATTTAATTTAATTCTTTATGCTAAAATAAATTGGCTCTGTTCCTGGTTCATGTTCTCAGAGAGGCTAATTTTAACTCTTCCTCATAAACAAAAAGGGTAATAAAAATTTGTCTTCAAAGCAATTCCCAGTGCTCACGGGTAAATTAGATTTGAATGTGGGGGGTTTTTTGGGCGTGAAAATTTTCCAAAAACATTCTATGAAATACTTTAATCAATATGCATACAATGATTTAAGATTATCTCCTCTATCCCATTATTTCAAAAGGTCACTTGTTTATGACTGTGTATATACAAGGCTCTATTACTGTTACTGGTACTAATAATAATACTATTTCTTCTAATTCAATTTTATGAGTGGAATAATTCTACTTGCTTTGACTAACATGCAGGTCTGGTCAGCAATTACCAGAGCCATCCTCCCATCTTTGTATTTGGTTTTGCATTGCTCTCCTGTGCTTAGATTTTTTTTTTCCTCTCCTCTTCACTTTATTTGTTTACCTTAGAGACTATTTTACGAAGTAAATCAATAACTCCACAATACTCATTGATCTCATTTATTAATGGACCTACTTTCTTATTTTATTCCCATTTGTCTTTTTTTTTTTTAGCTTCTGTATAGCCTTTTATGCAGACTGATATCTGCAAACCTGTGCAAAATTAGATGACGTTGCTGAATCATCAAAACAAGTGTTATAGAGGACTACCCATAAGTGCAGGATCCTATCAATAGTTTTAGGAACTGTGTAAGTACTGATGTGGAAACCAAAATAGGTATGTTGAAAACTCACATATGAAGCTTATGCAGAGCATTTCTAGAGCCAGGCACTACATTTATCAGTATTTTCTCTCTAAGGCAACCAGTAGTACCACAAAGCATAACAGCTCTAAGGGCAGACACTCCATGGCTGAATACATATTGAATGATGTGTCTGCTGCTGCCCTGCATTCTCCTGACAATCTACTAGGAATTTGATGCACTGCCTGAAAATGCTCCAGGAAATCTGAGAGAGTGTTAATTCTTAAATCACAAATTTGACATCTGCAGGAAGTGCTGTTCATCCTTCTGGTGAACCTTACTTGACTTTCTTGCTTGGATGAGCTCAATATCTCTATGTTCAGCAAATCATTTTCTTCTAAGATTGAAAGATGACATACGTGTTCCAAACATTTTACTCACGCAATAGTTCAAGAAACATCACTAGTTTTTTGAGAAGTTGAATTTATCTGAATTAAAGGCAATTTAATTTATCTAAATTAAAGGCAATTTTAGCCATCAAGAAGGTCAAGCAATGTGATCAACATAGCAAGTCTTTCAAGGGAGAAGTGTCTTTAAATTCTACTCTGTTCTGTGCTCTGGATAAATTTTAAAATAACCAGTACTGTGATTAAACTGAATAAGCCTAAACAAATAATCCAATGTGGTATTCTTCATGGAAAAGACAATTGGCTACATTATTATGTAACCCCTGAAATGGTTTTGCTCTTTAAAGATAATTATTATGGGCTTTTTTGGACATTAGGCATGGCTGGTAAGTCATGTAGCTCTGGGAGGGCAAAAGAAACCCCTACATGAAACAGTCATGTTGTTTCAATGATGACCATAAAAAGAGTTTATGAACAATAAAGAAATTAATTTCATAAAATGAAAAGTCATTTTAGGAAGTAGTGATAGCTGTTACCAATGTAGGAAAAGATAAGACAATCATTCATGATGTTTACATTTTCTTTATCTTACACCTACCAGAGTGGCGTGATCCTCAAGTTCACCACCCTGTCATGGTGGGTTTTGTAGACAATGTATATAGCCTGTGTACAGCTAAAATTAGCAGTACATAAAAGTGTGGAGGTTTTTTGTTTCTTTGTTTTCAAATGAGCTATGCTATAGATACTTACTAAATGTGATGTACATATTCATGTAGTTACAAATTTGAAATATTCTTTAACTAACTGGCCTCAGTTCTGCATACCACTCACTTGTTCTGGAAGATGTATAAAGGGTTGAGCAGGGGGGCAATAAAAGGGCTTTTGCCTGCATTCAACCTCAGTGTTAAAGAATGTCTTCAGCCCAAGGTAGGAGGGAGGAAAATGGAATTAAAATAACATTACCTACATTATATAAAAGCACTATTAAAACATAAAGAAGACATTTCATGATAGATTTTAAAATCTCAGTGCTTATATTCAAAGAAAATTGATAATTGTTATTTTTTTAGTGTTCTGAAAAATAAACACAAATGACATAGGGATCTTAGTTTTAGGCAAAGGCAAATTCTGCTACTTCTAATTACTGACTCCAGAGGATAAAAGTGATTTCAGTGAAAGCCAGTGAAGAGAAATAACTACTTTTCAAAAAAGGGTAAGCTAGACTAGAAAGAAATCTGCATTAGATTTGGCCCTCAAATATAAAATCGCTTAAAGTTTAAAATCGTTGTCAACAATCCTGAAATATTTTCTGAGTTTCTTGGTTTCCCTATTTTATTTACATTCAAAGCAACAGAAGAATGAAAGAAGCCATCTTAATAGAAAATCAGTACTTGAAGTGCAGAATAATAAATTTATATATTGACAAAGATTGTTAGTGGCAAAGCCATGCTAATCAGGTTAATATTGCCTGTAGACAGAAAAGATTAATATAGAGTAATACAGTGCATTAAAACCAAGGAGTTACTGGAACCACTTACACAACTTCATTCATATTCTTTTTCTTACTTATTTAGCAAAATAAAGTATTACTCAGAAAGTAAAGCCTATGAAACATAAAGTATTTGTATGCATCACACATAGCCAAACTTCACTTGCTAATGAACTGCTGATATTTAACCTGCTCTTTTAGTTACCATGCCTTTAGCTAGGCATCCAGCTTTTGCAGTGATTTATCTTCTCGGCCCTACACCTTGCCCTGCTGTTACAATGTTGCCTCCTGCTAGCAGGGAATGCACGGAAGCTCTTTCACCTCTGTGAAGATAATTACAGGATTTCAGTCTTCAGAGCAACTAATCAATGTTCTACTAGTTTTCTGGAGTACTCAATTCTCCTTTTAAAAAAATTGGAAAAATAATTGAAAAAGATAAAAAAAAAAATCTCATTACATGAAACAGTTTCTGAACTTTTATACATTAAGAGCAACCACTTTAATAATTCTGAAAGAGCTAATACTGAACATATTGGATTTTTATGGAAAATAATGTGGTTTTCTTAATTGTTTATCACTGCACTTCATGTACACACATGCTGATATAAAGTCCCAAACTGACAATATATCTTGATCATTACTAATATATTTCTCTTATTCTGAAAAAAAAAAAAATCCTATTTTTACCCAATCCTTAAAGTAATGTTAAAATGCAACTCTAAATTGTAGTGCTATATCCTCTGCTACAAAATCAGTTCACATTTTTCCTACAAAAAAATATGAAATTAAAATATGTTGATTCATTCATTTCAGTATAATCACAACTTTAGGATCTTGAACTATGCTTATTTGCATGAGTAGCTCTGTATGTGCTTAGGTTCCTTGATAGACACAAACTAGTGCTCAATGTCTGGTAGCACCAAATACAATCAGTGCCTGCAGAAAACTCTCGATGTGAGCTGGCTAAAATAGGGACATTCTCTTTCCAGACCACAATTTTGAATGGACCAGAAAAGGAAGAATTAAATTAATGGAGAAGAAAAAAATGAGAAGGTAAAACCTCCCTTTTTTTCTACTTGCCTTCCCCATGGATTAGAGAAGTAGGAATAGGGATGTGCTCTCTTCCTTTTTTCCTTCTCTATTTTTGTGTTACCTCTTTGGCAGATCACATCCATCCCATTCATGCCACCAATGGATATGGGGAATAAGGTGGCTAGGTTGGGGGGACATTGTTAGTTATGGGAAGAGAAGAGGTGATGAGGATACTGTGATTTACTGCTTCAGTAAAACGGAATCTCTGGCTCTTGGATCACGCTGGAAGCCAGCAGATCTCCAGTTCTGTTCGAAAGGAAGCAAATCACAAAGGTGAAATGGTCGAACTGCTACAAAGTGTTTCATGTCCTGTCCAGCTCCTGGAGTCAAAAGGGAAGAGTAAATTCTAAAACTGCAATAGATCAAACTTCAGCAAGATCTGTCACAGTTGATGATTCAGTAAGGGATCAGTTCAATTGCTTAAAGGTAAATTTCTATGCTGTTTGAATTGCCCTAAATATCAGAGACATTTGCATGGGGCTGTCAAATATGGGAAACTCATGCCATTTCAGAGTTTAGACAGGATACCTAGGACATCTCCAAGAACAATAAATGTTTCCAATTAGCAAATGGATCAAGCCCATAGTGTTTAATTGTATGTCTTGTAAATCAGCAAGTTGTATGGTCTTTGACATACACAGCCTCCCCCAGGTTGTTATGGTTCTCCAAATTAAAACATAAACACTACTCCTTTGTTCTGACATTGACTATATCCTTATATCAAAAACCTCATCAGATCTGTGATGAAAACATATTCTATTCTGCCTTCCATTTTATATGCATCAGCCCGAGCAATTTATGTGCATGCTACTGAACCTTTAAAAAACAAAACATTTTTTGCATAGAAGAACACACATGATTTTAAAAATCTAACTTCAGGCAACTGAGGTGTGATTTAAACCAAAATCCCAAAGTGAAATTTTCTATATCCCTTCCCCAAGTCATGAACTAGAAGATTCTGATAAGGAAATGTTTTGGGAAAGGTAGAAACAGGTTAGAGCTCCAAAATTTTGTGGGAGGATCCAAGCTTGTTGCAAGTGCAACAGGTAGAGCTGTAGAATTGTTTGGAATGAACATTTTGTTACTCTCAAAATTGCCTTGTGGGCAAAAAGGAACACAGCAAATAGCTGGAGCAGGCAGCACCCAGAGGTCCTTGCCAGCAAGAATACAAAGTTCATGGTTCCTCCTCAGTCTTGGGTTTATTTCAGCACCTTATGTTACCCTGGCCTGCTTCATTCTCACTGGATCCCAGCCCCACTTCTGGTTCAACCTTCCCCAGCTCCAAGGGACGTTATGGGTGACCTCCTGTCCTGTGTTGACTGCCAAGTTTATCCAGCCTTGTTCATCCGTGACCATCACAGAGGTTAGGTTCAGGCCAGACAATGGTCCTGTAGCCACCAGGTTGCTGTTAGAGCAACCTGGCAGCAGCTCCGGCCCAGGCAAGCCCCGCCACATGCTGAGCACTGCCTTGGCAGCCCAAGGCGATGCCTGATGCTATTTTCTAGTAGTGGCGGAATCCCATTTACTGACCAACCATTTACAGTCATTACAGAAAGGAGAGCAAGTTATGACATTTGATTATAAATGTGGCCTTGAATTTTCTTTGAATTCAGAGCTGTTTGGATACAGAGTTTTATGCTGTGTCTCTCAAGATACATCAACAATAACAAACATTGATGCTGCCTGTATTTATTTGCACTCCTTTGACAGAAACTTCATCTTGTAGAAGGCTGAAGTGATTGCTGACCCCTTCCATAATGCTCTGCTGCCTCTCTATTCCTGCCTGCACTGAACACTTTCTTCCCTAGAAAGATTATTTAAGCCTAACTTGTTATGCATTCTTTTTTTCAAACCAATGGTTTGGTAAATCATTTAAGCACCAAAGTCACAACGCTCCAGATTAATGAAATGCACAAAGATTATTCTTGGCCCGTTCACACATAATGTGTAAGTCAGCTTGTGGGATACAGATGGCCATACATGTTGACCTTCTAGAAATAACACACAAGAATGCAGTGACCTGAGCTATCACATTTAGTATCAGAGCTCCTTCCTCTCTGTTAGAAGTTTTGAAAGCTTGTGATCATTTAGAATTTTACTGGGCAAGAGACAAGGAAGGCTGTGAAAATACACATGTTGGAGCAGCTTGTTTTTCAGGATGATGTAAACAGAGGCTGTGAAAAGGAATATGCATTAGTATTGAATTTTAAAAATTGCACGCTTCTATATATTCGTCTT
>NW_008824542.1:5155338-5167008 GCF_000699105.1 Pygoscelis adeliae
GGAAACTAATATTTCTCAAGATAGACACAAAGCCACATTTCATTTTTTAAAATAATTTGTGAATTCTGTCAAAATGTATAGAGCAATAAATGAAACTGCCTTCTGCTCTTGCTAATCTGGGATGATGTAAAACATTGGGAAAAGAGTACAGTATAGTAATTTAAACAGGGAAAAGGGGAGATATTTTACTGATGTAAAAGAACTAGCAGCTACTATATCATCCATTTATTAACTATAAATAATTGGTCATAGGTATTAGTACTTTTTTAACCTCTGACATGACCTTAGTTTATGAAAATGCCTGCTGGTCTCCTCTGTCCTTCTCCCTTCCAGCACTACTAGTACGTGCACCACAGAATATGAAGTGTATTGAAGAAGAAAAAAAAGACATGTAGGTAGAAATTTAGCACAGGTTGATTCCTGTATGATAAGGATGTTAAACTGAGGCAGAATGAGGATCCCTTTTCCTTGACAATTCACTATATAATTGTTCTAACTCTTGTTTAATGTAAGGAAAGCTGTGTATACGTAAGTAGGCAGTGAAGAAGAAGCAGGCAGTGTCTACCCTCACTATACAAGTAAGCAAAAACTCTGAAGAAGGGGAAGAATGGAAGCTGGCGCTTCTGGCACCAATAGGAGGGCTCCTGTCCCACCTAATGGGTTAAAACTGCAAAATAGGTGCACTGCCCTCAAAGTTGAAGAGGACCTAGATGTGCCTACAAGCGAAGAACCTGGTCCACCTAACCCTAAACCATGCAAAGGCTACCAGGAAGAAATGGCAAGTCATCATAATGCATGACTCCCTGCTGCAGTGGACAGAGGCACCCACCCATCAGCCATCTAGAGCGGTGTGCTGCTGACCCCTGAAGCTCCTCTGGCCCTTTCACTACTACCCCCTGCTGTTAATCTGTGTCAGTACAAATGATATTACCAGGAGAAACCTTGATCCCTGGGAAGGATGGAGGAACTAGTCCTGGAAACCATTTCCAGGCACATGGACAACAAGAATATCATCAGGAGTAGTCAGCATGAATTCACCAAGGGGAAGTCATGCTTGACCAACTTAATGAACTTCTACAGTGAAATGACTGGCCTGGTAGATCAGGGGAGAACAATGGGTATTGTCTACCTGGACTTCAGTAAGGTCTATGATACCGTCTCTGAAAAGATCCTTATAGACAAACTGTTGATGCATGGGCTGGATGAGCAGACAGTGAGGTTGATAGAAAACGGGCTGAACAGCTGAACCCAGAGGGTGGTGATCAGTGGCATAAAGTCTAGTTGGAGGCCAGTGACTAGCAGTGTACCCCAGGGATCAGTACTGGGTCCAGTCCTGTTTTAACATTTTCCTTAATGATCTCATTAAGTGTGTACCTTCAGCAAGTTTGCTGATGACACAGAACCGGGAGGAGTGGTTGGTAGGGCTGTGCTGCCATCCAGAGGGACCTCAACAGGCTCTAGAAATGGTCCCACAGGAACCTCGGGAAGTTCAACAAGAATTGCAAAGTTCTGCAAATGGGGAGGAACAGCCTCATGCAACCAACACTTCCCCTATGAGGACAGGCTGAGAAAGCTGGGGTTGTTTTTCCTAGAGAAGGCTCCGTGGAGATTTATTGCAGCCTTCCAGAACTTCAAGGGGATCTACAGAAAAGGTGGGGAGGGACTCTTTATCAGGGAGTGTAGTGATAGAGTGAAGGGTAATGGGTTTAAACAGAAAAAGGGTAGATTTGAAGAAATTCTTTGCTGTGAGGGTGATGAGACACTGGAATACATTGCCCAGAGAAGTTGTGGATATCCCCTCCCTGGAATTGTTCAAGACCAGGCTGGATGAGGCTTTGAGCAACCTGATCTAGTGAAAGATGTCCCTGCCCATGGCAGTGGGATTAGAACTAGATGATCTTTAAGGTCCCTTCCAACCCAAACCATTCTACAATTCTATATGCTGGGTGCCACCCAGTTTGGCAGGAAAGGCCCTGGGGGTCTTGGTGGACATCACGTTGAGCATGAGCCAGCAATGTGCCTTTGCTGCAAAGAAAGCTAATGGTATCCTGAGCTGCATCAGGCAAAGTATTGCCACTGGGTTGAGGCAGGTGATCCGTCCTCTCTCCTCAGCACTGGTGAGGCCACACCTGGAGTACTTTGTCCAGTTCTGGGCTCCCCAGTAAAAAAGAGACATGGACATACAGGAGAGAGTCCAGAAAATGGCCGCTAAGATGATTAAGAGACTGGAGCATGTGATGAAAGGCTGAGTGAGCTGGGACTGTTCAGCCTGCAGAAGAGGAGGCTCAGGGAGGATCTTAGAATCCTAGAATCATGGAACAGTTTGGGTTGGAAGGGACTTTTAGAGGTCACCTTCTCCAACTCCCCTGCAATGAGCAGGGACATCTTCAACTAGATCAGGTTGCTCGGAGCCCCATCCAACCTGACCTTGAGTGTTTCCATCTTATCGCACTGTATAAATACCTGAATGGAGGGTGCAAAGAAGACAGAGCCAGACTCTCTTCAGTGGTGTCCAGTGACAGAACAAGAGTCAATGGGCACAATTATATAAATAGGAGCATCGGGCAATCATCAGTGGTATGAAATTTAACAAGAACAAATGCCAGATTCTGCACCCAGGATGGAGTAACACTGGGCACAAGTATAAATTGGGAGAGGAGTGGCTGGAGAGCAGCCCTACAGAAAGAGATCTGGGGTGCTGGTTGACAGCAGGCTCAATATGAGTCAGCAGTGTGCCCTGGCAGCCAAGAGGGCAAAGTGCATCCTGGGGTGCTGTGGGGATAGGATTTTTAACTATGGACATTACTGAATTCGGTTTTAATGAGCAGGTACTGTACCCGTGAGAAAGCACGCAGGCAGAAGATAAGGAAGAAAGGAATGAGCTGCTGGAAAGGAGTAAACAAGATAAGGACCATGAAGTCATGCTGTATGGTCAGGAAGAGCAGACCTATCCGCTGGAGCATAGATGCGCGTGAACACAAGGCTGTAACCTATCTGCAGGCTGCGGATAGTGCGTGGACACTTCTGCTTGCTATAAATTACCCTAATATAGAGCAATAAAGGTCTTTGGTTGCTGCTTGCCAGAGTCCATGCCGTTAATCTCCACAGGGTGCATCAAACACAGCATAACCAGCCAGTCAAAAGAGGTGATTGTCCCACTGTATTCAGCGTTGGTGAGGCCTTACCTTGAATACTGTGTGCAGTTCTGGCCCCTCAATTTAAGAAGGATGTTCAGGTCCTTGAATATATCCAGAGGAGGACAACAAAGCTGGTGAGAGGGCTGGAAAGGCATGTCCTATGAGGAGCAGCTAAGGACTTTGGGCTTCTCTAGTTTGGAGAAAAGGAGGCTGAGGGGTGGCCTCATTGCTCTCTACAGCTTCCTGAGGAGGGGAAGTGGAGAAGGAGGTGCTGAGCTCTTCTCCCTCAGATCCAGTGATAGGACAAGTGGGAATGGTTCAAAGCTGCACCAGGGGAGGTTTAGACTGGACATTAGGAAGCGTGGTCAATGCCCCAAGCCTGTCAGTGTTTAATAGGCATTTGGACAATGCCCTTAACAATATGCTTTAAGTTTTGGTCAGCGCTGAATTGGTCAGGCAGGTGGACTAGATGATTGTTGTAGGTCCGTTCTAACTGAAATAGTCTATTCTATTCTAAACAAACTGAAACACAAGAGGTTCGCTCTGAACATCAGTAAACACTTTTTTACCATGAGGGTGACCAAGCAGTGGCACAGGTTGCCCAGGGAAGTTGTGGAGTGTCCCATCTTGGAGATATTCAAAAGCTGTCTGAACATGGTCCTGGACAACTGGCTCTAGGTGGTCCTGCTTGAACAGAGGAGTTGGACAAGATGATCTCCAGAGGTGGCTACCAACCTCAACCATTCTGTGATTCTGTTATTCTGTGATAAGTCAGTTTAATCATAAAATTAGACCACAAACAAAAATGGTCTCAATTCATTCTAATCTGCATGCCTTGAAAGAGGTTTTAGGTTTTTATTTTTAGTTTGTTAGCCTGAAACTTGCATCATTTTTGATAAAATGCTGGCTCTGCAGAAATCACCCTTCAAAATCAACTTCCTTATTCCAACCTTTAGCAGGTAGTCCACCTTCTGAAGCACCGAAACCTTCCTCTACAGTCTTGGCTGCTTATTCGTTCAGTCATATTTGTTCATATGAACAATACAGTTCATACTTGTTCATCATATATTTGTTCAATCCCTTTATTTTCACTTACTAGTTTCTCACATGCATGTTTTCTACAGTTGTTTTGCAGACCATTTTTCATGTCCTGCTGACTGCCAGAGGCTCATAGGGTTCCAGAGTAACATGGCCATTGCACATGTTACACTGCGGAGTGTGTGTTCACTCAGGATCTCATTCCAGTCTTACCTCCTCTCTGCCTATGAGCAGCTCCACACTATGGATACACCTATCAGAGAACCGTTTAGCCTGTGAGTCAGCTGCTGGATATCACACTGGATACTCACAACGGCTTACTAGGAATATAGAAGTAACAAAGTTGTATGACATCAGAAATAATAAATTATCTGTAGGGAAGCCACTGCATTTTAGAACTTTCCTTCTCCAAATGGGAACAAATCACAGAATCAAACAGCTTTTTTCCTAGTTGATTTAATTCTTCATCTTTAACTTCCAGAAATATTCCAGGTCATCATTTTTCTGATCTGTTTTTCATGCACAATTTCAGAACTCTTGTATTTCTCCCTCATGCCAAAATTATTTTGTAGCAGCCAAGGATGTCACTTTAATCAGATTTTTGTTGCACATACAAATCTGCCCTTGTTATTCTGAGGAAATGTGAATCTCACACAATCAGTAGATTTAGCTTCCAGTCTTCTCCTCTTGCCTTTCTTGTCAGCTATTAAGCATTTGCAAGAAGCATATTGTACATGCAGTGTGGTCTTTATAGCTGACCCATGGGCCTGCAAGACAAACTAGAAGGAACTCCACTTAACCTGCCATGAAGAATTTAAAGCTTATTTTACCCTACTTATATATGAACCAAAATCCCTGCCTTATTCCTCTAGAAAAAGCACCTAGTCTGGGAGCTAATGTTGTGTTCTTGTTAAGGCCACTTACAGACCATAAGTATTATAACTATTGGGATATCTAAACAAAAGACCAGTAGTTACCAGATAAATTATATCATTCTACTTATTGAAAGTAACTGCACAATCTCTGCTTGATATTTCAACAACATTGACTTTTCTGAATAAAGCAATCTGAAGAAACTGCCACAGCAGTGCTGATATCTTCAAACGGGTCTGAAAAACTGTATATAGAAGCAATCCTGGATTATTACATAAGGATATGTGGAATGTAAATATATACGGATCCTAGAAAGCAGATAGCTGATTTGTAAGGATATCTGGTTCATGACTCTTCAGCATAAAAACCAAAACCATGAGACAGAAAAAGTGATAAATTAAGCATGCAGGTACACAAATCATAAGGAGCAGAAAGTAACCAAGACACTAATGAAGACAAGAGCTCGGAGATGTTGAGGAGTTTCAACCAGGTCTTTGCAACAGATTAGAATGGGGTGGGGGAGGGGAAACAAAATTATCTTAAGTCTTCTGGGAAAAAGCAAATTTATTATGGGACATTTGAGGAGGCTTGTGAGATTATGTAAAATTTATTATGGAATGTTTTAAAGGGATTGCAGAAGGTGCAAAACTCATTATGGAATGTTTTGAGGAAAGTCCAAAAGCAGGGAAAGGGAGGGATCAGTACGGATTAGGAAGGAGAAGTCATGGGAAACCATAAAGGAGGGGGATAAAAGGAGCTGGCAGCATGTAAACAGGGGCTGTCAGTGCACATCTCTGACTGAGTCGCTGCATGATCACAACTGTTGGACCCATCTTCTTCTTAAACTCTATTCCTGACTATTTTCTCTGTGTGTTCTCTCTTCAGGGTGTGTGTATATGTATAACCACTGGCAAGCTTCAGTCTGGACTAGCTGGTGAGCAGGAAGATGTCAGGCACCAGCAACTGGAGGAAGAGCCATTGGTGGTAGGCTGTACCAACTGGAGGGACTGGGATCTGGGGCCAATTTCTGGAGGGACTCTGTGTGTTTGTGTTTGTGACTGCTTGAAAACGCCTATCATGATTAGCCCAACAGTAGGAGCAGGAGCAGGCCTTCTGGGTTGTTCATGCTTGTGTGAGTGCTGTTGGTATCTCTGTGTGTGTGTGTTTGTGTGTACATGCATGCGCACATGTTTAAGTGAGAAGATTTAAATATGTAACAGTGTTTTCTGTGGAGGAAAGAGACTGTGATTATCATAGTTTAAGACTATTTAACTATGATATCATTATAACTACCATAATGGCAGAGAGTAGCTATAATAACCTGAGCAGTGCACAGTTGTACAGGTATTATTGTCATAGCGTTATGGTTGTGACAGGCACTACCAAATCCCTGAGTTTTTCCAATGTACTAAGATCTGCAAGACCCCTTTATTAGACCTTAGAGTCCCCCATTCATGGCATGGGGTATGCAGGGGTATCTTGCCTGCCATTGACGTGACCTGGAGATATTTACTGCTGTAGCAGCTGAATCGCTGCTGGCATTTTCAGTGATGATACTCTTTTACTGATCACACCTTCTGAGTTGTCTTTTATCCTGTCAAGATTCTGTGACCTGTGCCCTTCTGCTCTTCACTTCCTCAGTTTTCCAGACTGATTTCATTTGATTTCAGCAAAACCTCTCATCCTTGATGATACAAACCAGCATTATAGCATATGCTCTAAGAATAAATTTTTTTAAAGGTTGTCTTCAAATGTTATTTCACCTTGTGCTGTGAAGCTAGCATATTCTTCAGAAAATTTACTGAGGTGGAGGGAATTAGAAGGGTAAGGTAGTAATTTACTCATTTTTTCCTTACCCATTAAAGTTGTGGATCTGTGGTTAAAAGCAAGCATCCTAATTAGAAGCCTTGTCAGTTTGTATTAGAGTACATAAATATGTCACAAACACATTGACATTTGTTGACATTTTTACTTGTACTTTATTTTCTAAGTGTTGTGGTTTAACCCTGGTAGTTAGCTCAGACCCACACAGCTCCTCAGTGGGATGGGGGAGAGAATCGGAAGGGTTAAAGTGAGAAAACTTGTGGGTTGAGATGAAGACAGTTTGATAAGTAAAGCAAAAGTTGTGTGTACAAGCAAAGGAATTAATTCACTGCTTCCAATTGGCATGTGGGTGTTCAGCCATCTCCAGGAAAGCGGGGCTCCATCATGCGTAATGGTTACTTAGGAAGACAAATGCCATCAATCCAAATGTTCTCCTCCTTCCTTCTTCTTCCCTCAGCTTTTATTGCTGAGCATGACGTTATATGGTATGGAATATCCCTTTGGTCAGTTGGGGTCAGCTGTCCCAGCTGTGTCTCCTCCCAACTTCTTGTGCACCCCCAGCCTACTCACTGGCGGGCAGCATGAGAAACAGAAAAGGCCTTGACTCTGTGTAAGCAATGCTCAGCAATAACTAAAACATGCCTGTGTTATCAACACTGTTTTCAGCACAAATCCAAAACATAGCCCCATACTAGCTACTATGAAGAAAATTAACTCTATCCCAGCCAAAACCAGTACACTAATATATGCATTTTTCCTTCCCTCCCACCTCCAGATGTCCCTGTGAGAATTAGAAGCCTATCTCCTACTAGCTCTAAGTATCTTTACTACAAGGTTGAGATTAAAGAACCTGTTTTTTTAATATGAGAGAGGTTTGTGTTTTGTAGCATTTCCTATAGCACATCAGGCTCTCTAGTTATTAACTTTTTGCTTCTACCAACTGTATCCAATAAATCTTTTGAAGTTTATATCTCTGTTAGGGCTTGACCTATGTAACATATATCATTGAGAAAGACATGACGCAGAGCATTTATTATTCTTAAAGGCCATCTATATCCTTTGGTCTTTTGTCCCTTACAGTATATTTTGATACTGCACTAAATACATTAGAGACCAGTTGACTATAGCATAAATTCAGGGTGTGGCCAGAGAGCTTATAAAGAGACTATCTTTGCAATATAAATAAAGACCATCTATGCTTATCATGATAGTAAAACCCTGATTCAGATTCCCTGAAAGTTGATATGAATCTTTTCACTGACTCCCATAAGAATTGAGTTATATCTTCAACTATCATAGATCTTACTCATGAGGGCAGATTTTCTGGAAAGAAAAGAAAAAGATTATTCATGAGTAAGAATTTCAGAACTGAGTTCACTAAAACAGATAACAATCTTCTAGATTACACCATTATCTAAATGCAGTAATCTGGAAAAATAGTGTCATGACAATGTTATTGTGAGCTGACATTAAATTAATATAGTTGAAATTTTATGCAGGAAGAACAAATTTAGAGAGAGCATAAAGAAGCTTGTCTTGCATACCAGTACTAACACAAAAATAAACTGAGAGTGACTTAGCCTATCAGAAAGGTATTAGTCAAAGTATCATAGAACAACTGTTCTCCAGCAAGTATTAGTACTCAGGCTTTTACAGGAGTGATGGAGAAAAATAACTTAGGTTGTGTATAGATATAACTATTTTGTGTCTAAGGTCACTAGGTGTTCAATTGTGGATAAACAGTTCTTAATACAGATTCACCAGCCTAACTTTAGGTTTCTAATGAGTAATTCTTTCATCAATTGTTTTGAATTCAATATTAGACATGAAGGGTACATACAATCAGTGTGGAAGAAAAGGAAGGTTATCTTAAACCTAACTAGAAGTTGGCTTGGGGCAGTGTTTCTCTATGAGGATAGGGCAGGGGCTGCCCGGGAGCAGCTGGTCCCAGATGACTGCACAATGGACCCATGACAAACACAGCTGAGCCCATGAGCCAAGCTGGTGGTGCCTCTGTGATAACATAATTTATAAAGAGCAAAATGCCAGACAGCAGAAAGGAGTGAGGGGGAAAAAAACATGAGAAATGATCCTGTGACACCAAGATCAGAGAATAAGGAGGGGGAGGAAGTGCTCCACGGGCTGGAGCAGTGGTTCCCTGGAGTCTGTGGTGAGGACCACACTGGAGCACCTGTTGACAATGTAGCCCATGGAGGCCCCCACACCAGAGCAGGTGGATATTTCCTGAAGGAATTGAAGCCCATGGAGAACCCATGCTGGAGCAGACATTCCTGAAGGACTGCAGCCCATGAAGGACCCACATTGCAGCAGGTTTATCCTGAAGAAGGGACCCCATCCTGGAGTAGAACAGCCTGAGGAAGGACAGAGTGGCAGAGATGAACTGTTATGAACTGACTGTAACACCCTTCCCCATCCACCAAGTGCTGCTTGGGGAGGGGGAGGTGGTAGAGAGTTGGAAATGAAGGGGTGACGATAAGCCTGAGGAAAAAAGGTGTGGGGGGAAGGTGCTGTTAGAATTTTATCCTTGTTTTTCTCCTTCCAACTCTGTTTTAATTGGCAATAAATTAAATTAATTTTCATGAGGTTTATACTGTTTTGCCCTTGATGGTAGAACTGTTAAGTGATCTCCATGTTTTCATCTTAATCCATGAGCTTTTTAATCTTATTTTCTCCCCTTGTCCTGTTGCAAAGATGGAGTAAAAGAGAGACTGGGTGGGTGTTTGACAGCCGACCAAGGTCAATCCAGCACAGCAGCGTAACAAGTCATTCAGAAAAACTGGAATCTTCATTCTTGGAGATAATCAACACTTAGATAAGACCCTGAACAACCTGATCCAATTTTGAAGTTAACTCTGCTTTGAGCAAGAGCTTGAAGAAGATGACTTCCAGAGTTTCCTTCAACTTAAATAAAGTTGTGATCCTAATTACAGAGGGATTTGTTTAGAATTCACATTTTAATTACATTGCACAAAACTATTTGAACACAGTCATACCCTTTGATTCAAGCAAAATCATGTTTTCCTGTCTCAGGAGAGGTAATCTGTGAACTGAATCAGGCACGAACTGTGAAATAAATCTGCTTTGAGATGAGCACTAGAAATATAATCTTGATGGAGTCCTGGTTTTTTATTTTTTAACCCAGATTTGAGGATAGTGGTTCCTCTCTCACTTCTGTCCAGAAGAGAAAATATGAAAGAGAAAATATGAAGAGAAAATCTCTCTCACCAGAAGAGAAAATATTAATATAATTTTTTTAGCTTTAGTTCCATCACATAATCAGATCAAGATTTTTATATTGTTATCCCCAGGTTTAGCACAGGACTAGGAATAAATCTCATCTAGTTATTCTTCAAAACCCACACAGACTGAGAAGGCAGAGTAAAGAATTTCACGAACAATTTACTTAACTATAAAAATAAAATAAAATCATGACTGGTAGGGTAAGTTGTCCCTAAGAGTCTTTGGACAAAACGCAGTAAAAACTGAGACATTATTTTTTAAACTATTTATATATAGACTTCACTGGTGAATAGTCTTTGTAGATCACCAACAGACTATTGCAGATCCCTTTTTCACCATCACAAGATCTTTTCTGCCCAAATGTTTCCTAGTTTACCTGTTGCTCTATTAAATATTCCATAGTTTAAACTCCAGCATAGCATGTTCAATTAATTATCATTTAAATGCCGATTTGTGGGGTATCAGCAACGGGTAGAAAATAAGCTTGAGTGACCTGTAGCAACTCACTCTTCACTAGATGAAGATAGCTGAGGGCAGAATGGCAACCTGTGCCCTAAGAATTGTTTTAATTCCCAGATAAACTAACTGTGTTTTCCTCCAATTAAAAAATATGCGTAGACTATCTTATTTGTTCACATCTGTGTTCAAGATACATATAAAAAATATTCTTATACTCTACAAGGTCTTGCATGTCTGAGTGTAAAGTTACTTGACACAGGAGAATAAATTACTTATCTGTTTTTCACAGAAATCTACTATTCATAATGAGTGTGCTATTCAGTAGGGAATTGCTAAATGGATTACAAAAACAATATGAAGTTTTCTGCCAACGTCTTTATTAAAGGAAAGAGAATTCATATAGCTTAATCCAATTACTTAAACTACTCAGAGCATTGTGCACGAACAAAGGAATGTACCAAGAGATACAATTCTGGCTGCATTACTTCATTGTTTCTTCCTTTAATTAGTTTTTGAGTAAATTCAGAGATTATAAAAAGGGTTCTTAATTACAACCCTAGATACAGAGGTCCAGGAAACAGATATCTAAAATAGGACCCAGCTACCTTAATAATAAGTAAATTAATAAACAAGATCCTTAAAATAGCACCTCATTAGTTGGTTAACCCAAGGTGTCTAACATCTATAGGATTTAACAATGGAATATTATACATTCCTTTTTTTTTCTGAGCATTAGTTAACTTTTACCAGATATTATTAAGAAAGAGAAGCATGTATCAGTGCAGAAAGTACTTCAAAATACAATTCTATTATTTTTATGTTTTGTACCAAAGGCATTGTCGTGGTTTAACCCCAGTTGGCAACTGAGCACCACGCAGCCGCTCGCTCACCCCCCCACCAGTGGGATGGGGGAGAGAATCGGAAGGGTAAAAGTGAGAAAACTCGTGGGTTGAGATAAAAACAGTTTAATAGGTAGAGCAACAGTCACGCACGCAAGAAAAGCAAAACAAAGGAATTAATTCGCTACTTCCCATCGGCAGGCAGATGTTCAGCTGTCTCCAGGAAAGCAGGGCTCCCT